>NW_019525097.1:5969129-5985081 GCF_002814215.2 Seriola lalandi dorsalis | reverse complement strand
TCTTTGCTAGCATCTGTTGTGCAGTTAAATTCTGCATTTTAACTCTGCAGCTGAAAATCTGCTTCCTGTTCACACTGGCTGACGTGTGCCCTGTGCAAGTGGCTGATAGGAGTGAGTACATAGCCCCTGCACTTGTGGTACTTAATATGTAGTACTTAAGAATTTAAAAACTATTTGATTTTCTAAAAACAATTAAATTCATTTGACAGTTAAGATATATATTGTGTTTTGTATCTTTTTTATAGTTCATAGTTTCGTTTGCATCTTGGTTATGCTGTTAAAGTTATTAGTTCAGGTAATATGTGACAGATTGTTGACAGATTCCAGGTTGATTCTGTATCGATGTATTAGTAATGCCTTAAGGCTCCAGTAGGGGGAAGTCGCGCTTCTCTCCCTCACTTAATACATACGAGTGAAGACGAGAGCCGTGTAATGGTTTCATCCCTCTTCCCTTGCTATTTTTCCTATTTTAAAGGCGCAACACACTCAGCACCAGTAATTATTTTAGAAACTGGTTAGGTCTTCTGGTTATATAGGGAAGATAATTTGTCTCATAAGAACAGAACATTCCGTTTGGGTTGGGTCTTATCTGCCTCCACTTCAGGTGATGAAAGCAATATGATAATGAAGTAGATACTTAATATCTTTTGCAACAAATCACCTGCAGTGTAGACAATCTGCTTCCTGTTTACACTGGTAACACATGCCCAGTGTATGTGTTTGTATGTATATGCTCATGTATGTGTTTTCAGGTGTGAGACTCTGGACGGACAGACATTTTAGATGAAAGCGTACTGGTGTGGACGTGGCCCACATTGCATTCACCACAGTTGAGGCTAATAAGACTCAGGGAGTGACCATGAGTGTCTATCTATGTCATTTGTAGCCCACTCGTGGGTGCGCTATACTCTAGGTTCGGAAGGAGCTAAGCAGTAGAGTACAATCACCATAAACACAAGAGGCATGAGTTTAGTTAACTGCAGCTTTAGTCTCTGTTCAGAATGCAGAACAACACAATTTTGACAAATATGAAAAATAACAAAATGACCCTTAAACATAAAATAAATTGTCAGATGTGTATAAGAGACAGTGCTATCGCTGCAATTAAAAGAGCATGATCAGAGTGCAAGTCGCTGACAGGAGTAAGTACATAGCACCTACACTCTGCACCAGCAATTATTCTAGAACCTGTTTAGGTCTGGTGGTTATATAAGGAAGATCATTTGTCTCAATAGAACAGAACATTCCGATGCCCATTTGGGTACATGAAAGCTTCCTTTGTTTGAAATGGTAAACTGAATTTATTTTGTTGTTCTTCCTGTGTGGACCAACCCAGATTCCAACCCAGATTCATTTCAAACCAGTCAGTCCAGTCATGTCCAGTCAGTCCGAGAGCAAGAGTAAGGTCCATCCACACCATCACACCTGAAAAAGTTCACTGGGTATTTGCATCCTGGTGACAACAGCTACTAGCAAAAATAATCAAGATCAGTGACGTTTGTAATTTGTTATCCATTGCTACGTCCACACTACTACATTTTCATTTTAAAACGCATTTCTTATGGTACATTTTTACATCCCATCCACACTACTCCGATGTTTTCAAGCACTCAACCAGGGAGACTTTTGGAAACGCTACTGGCCCCATTTTAGATTGAAAACTCTGGGGTTGCGTTGTAGTCCGGACAAGTGAAAACAGAGACCTTTGGAAAAGATGATGCAGACACCCACAGTCGCTCCCTGATTGGGTCTTATCTGCCTCCAAGTGGTGAAAGCAATACGATAATGAAGTACAAGTGTTGCTGATCATGCTGTCTTTGCTAGCATCTGTTGTGCAGTTAAATTCTGCATTTTAACTCTGCAGCTGAAAATCTGCTTCCTGTTCACTCTGGCTGACGTGTGCCCTGTGCAAGTGGCTGATAGGAGTGAGTACATAGCCCCTGCACTTGTGGTACTTAATATGTAGTACTTAAGAATTTAAAAACTATTTGATTTTCTAAAAACAATTAAATTCATTTGACAGTTAAGATATATATTGTGTTTTGTATTTTTTTTATAGTTCATAGTTTTGTTTGCATCTTGGTTATGCTGTAAGCAATATGATAATGAAGTAGATACTTAATATCTTTTGCAACAAACGTACGTAGATGAAAACGTACTGGTGTGGACGTGGCCCACATTGCATTCACCACAGTTGAGGCTAATAAGACTCAGGGAGTGACCATGAGTGTCTATCTATGTCATTGTTTCCAAAAGCCTGCATTTCTGTCCATCCAGACTAAAACGCAACGCCCGGAGTTTTCAAACTAAAAACGTTCCAGCAGCGTCTCCAAAAGTTGTGTAAAAGTAGTGTGGGTGCCAGGCGTAAATATGGCAAAATAGATTGTAAAACTAAAAGGTAGTAGTGTGGACATAGCCTGAGTGAACCAAACCTGGAAAGCAGATGTAAAACCAAAACAGTGATTTTTAGACAGTAATAAACTCCATATAGCTGAGGGAAACTGAATAGTCAAATAATAATTCCATGTGGATGAGCAACACCTTTCACATTAAAGAAGTTAATTTCTATCACTGTTAATGTACTGTAAAAATTTTGATTAAAGAAGCTTTAAAACTCTAATTACTCTCAGAATCTCTCACTCACAAATAATTAGCAAATGACCCGCAAATGACTGAGGCATCACAGAAAAAGTAAGAGAATCTTGTTCTCTCATTTATCTAAATAAAAACAAAAGTTAAGCTGTAAAAATTCTAAAAGGAAGAGGAAAAATGTGTAAAATCGATAAAAAGGCTTTACATGCCAGGGACTGTATTCTCTAGAAAGTTGATGTACTGTGAAAACAAAGTAAAACAATTTTTCAAAAAACACAGTTAATCTCTCATTATGTGATGCATCGTGTCAAAAAGGTTTCTTTTAGAGCCCCAGAACTCTTTGGGTTCCCGCCTTCTCGTCTGTTTTTTCTTCCAATCCTGATTAGTACATGGACTCGTTGTTGTTACACATACAAGAGTAGAGTATGGTTGCCCCTTTTTCAGTGTCCATCGCCTGCAGTGGTCATGTGTGCGCTAATTAATTGCCCTTTGAGAAGAATGGCTACCTCCTTCTGTTCAATAGCAGCTGGGGATAGTCTCTGTCTGTTCATACATCAGCATTAAACTTTGTCATCTGAAGGGGCTGGTGTAATATTTTACACTAAATTGTGCTTTGGACTGGATGCCAAAGTACAAATGACAGCATGGTGTAGACTCATTTATCATCCCCCCCTCCCCTCAACATACACACACCTCCCTCTATCTCTCTACCCCCACGCCCCCCATTCTCTCCCCTCTCTCTCTCTCGCTCTGTCCCCGTCTCCATGGAAATCATTGGTGCCTCCATCCTCCTGTGGTGAGGGAGCTGACTGCAGACTCTCTGTTGACCATCAGCCCCATTTACACGGACAGAGCTCTGAGAAAACACAATTTTTAGGTGGCATCTTCAATACATACACACGCTTATTTTCTCCTCACTACATTTATTTCATAGCACCAAAGACGCAGATGCCCTCCACTATCATTATGCAAGTCTGATGCTCAGGGGCAATTAATGCAGGGAGCAGTGTGATGGTGAATATGATGCAGTTATCAGTAAGCGTGTGGAGGTCGGGTGATGAATGAGTGTATACCTTAGTAGTCAACACTGATTTGTACAAGGGCACTGACAAGAAACAATCTTCATCTTGATCCTAATGACTGAGATAATTGTAAGTAATTGAGGGGAAAAAAAACTAATTTGGTTTTTGTTTTCTTTGTGCTACATTACACTCTGCTTACTATAATTCAGTCGTCTTGCAGCGGTTTTTAAGTAAAAGTCCTTGCCAGATAATGATCTATAATCTCACCTTTATAAGCTTTATTGTCACTGATGCAATCAGGCTGTATTGTCACGCAGCAGTTAAAATAGTTGCCCCTATTGATGGTTTGAAGGTATATTTATTCAAGAAGATGAAGTGTTAGGGATAGTTCAGCCAAAGTACGTCATGGAAAATTGACAGGCATGCTGTCAGCACTTTGCATATGAACAATTTCTTTTGTTCTAATGGAAATTTTAAAGAAAAGTTTGTGGATTAATCAGATCAATATGGGCATTGTTTCTGAAAAAAACGAATTAGTTGTTAACAAATGCTTAAATTTAAAACTTGTACCAACTGATGTTTCTTTATTTATTTATTTATTTGGCTATTTGGGGGCAGTGGAAACAAACTGTGAACATTAACACCTTTTAAGGTGGCAAGTTTGTTAGCAAAAAGGTGCCTTTTCACACATCCAGCAGACTTGGGGCAACATTAGCATTCATTTACAGTTGTGCTTCAGGTCACCTGGACAATAGAAGTCCAACATTCGGTCTCCTTCCAGGTCTACGTTGCTCTCCACCAAATCCTGAGGGAAATATCTGGCTCTTTAGTTGCTCAATGCTCCCCTATGTCTGGCTGGTCGCTAACTCTGTCTTGGTGCTGAGCAGGCAGCATACAATGGGTTTTTAAAACTTTCTTTTTTCTTTTTTCTTTTTTTTTTTGCTGAAAACAGCTGCCTGTTGCAGCTGAAAGCGGCACTAATGAGAGCAATGCACCAACACATTAAGGTTGGGGGCCTGAAACCAAAACCATAAGCAGAAAGTTTGCTATACAACTCCAAAGAGCTGAGGGAAGACACTTGTCTGTGGGTTTGTCTCAATGAGTGACATCCTTCACATTGATATGAAGATATTGATTATACCTGCTTTAAATGTATATGTATGTGTAATGTATAATTTATGCACCACAAACAATATTCCATTCCACCTTCAAATTCCACCTTCATTGTAAAAACAGAAATGTCAAAGACATTTAAAAAAAAATATTTTTAAATACAGCATGCAACATAAAATGTGTGAATATATAAAGTGTCATATAACAGGAGCTAATAGGTTATAATTATATAATAGAATCATTGTGCTTAATGCGTTTTATCTGCTGCCTTTAATCTACTGTATAACCTATATCTTATTTCTCATTTAAAGTGTCAACTCAACTGCTAACCCTGAACTAACGGCTTAGAAAAGTACCAGCCCTAACCGCACTTTGACAAATGTATTCACTGCAGAGGTCCAAACCTCAGGCTCCCCATTAGAATAAAAGCAAAAGCACACACAGACATACGCAGCACACCTCTGTATTTATATATTTATTACTGAACATTGCAGCTTCCTCGTTGCTAAAAGCAGCAGGAAGGTACAAAGCCGTTCGTAATAGCTAATACGTGAAATGTTGCTCGTACACAATATGCACAAAAACTACTATGGTATAACTGCTGTATGTTATAAAACGCATCTTTGACCTTTCAATGCTCCGCACTCACCTCTAATGAAAGTGGCTAAACTGGCTGTTTAGGAGGTCATAAACTTAACCATAGCATTAGCGAACCACTTATACAATTGGCAGGCACTATTGCTGCAGTCACTTACTGACAGTACAAAGGGTACATTTGAGATAGGGTTAGTAATATGTGTTGATTTGGACTGGTTTGTTTTCCCATGAGTAATCTTGCTTGTAATTACTTGTGACAGTGTTCCTGGATGTTAGCCATAATCATCATGATCATTGAAGCTATTTATAAATAAAAAGAACCTCATGTTATATTCACAGCATTATGTTGGTTTGAGAGTTTAAATGTTATTATAATCAACAAATTGAATTTAAAGCTAAAGATCAAAGTGTCGTAATGAAAGCCCCTGTGCCCGTATCTGGTCAGACGTGCCAGTGACGATAGCCAAAAACTGAAAAGTCTATTTTCTCTGCATACACATTACATCCTTTGAGAGGAGCTTTGTCTTCACTATCCAGCTGTTAAAATTCCATGCAGTAGAAAGTGGCCCGAGGATAATTATGTAAAGTAGAGGTAAGAAGATGAAAATGTGCTAAGGGTTTAATTATCACTGGAAATGAACTTCACGTTGCATAAAGGCAAGAAAGACAAGGCACTTATGAGACACACATTTGATAATGCGCCTTTTAAATGCAGCTCCCTGTGTCTGGCACATCTTGAGGTCGCACAAAATGTTCATCCGCTGATATGTTGTTGCTTATTTATTGGTATTGCTTATTAGTGTGTGCAAGCAAGAGGTCGGCGAGACACGGGCTTGATTCAGATTGTTAGCAGAAACGACAGCAATCGTATTTCCAATTTGGAGAATAGTGTTTTGTGATCATTTGCACATTATTGTTAAAATGTATTTTTATGTTTGCTGCACATGCAAATTGGGACTGCAGTAAATATCTGTTACATGAACATACAGTGGGGGGTCGTTTTTATTGATGCACACGTTTATTCCAAGAGAATTCATGCCATAAAATATGCATGTGTGTATTTTCAGGATGAGGAGTGGTTGAGTGTGTGAGGACTCATTGATATTTTTCTCAGGCCAGCAAAAAATCCTTCTAGACCCCCCGGTGACACGCTCTTTAAAACATGCTGTATACACACACATGCGTGCACTTACAAGAACACACACACACACTCACACACATACACACACACACACACACACACACACACACACACACACACACACACACATTTAGACACACAAACCTTTTATTGCTCTTAACTGCACCTCTGTGTGAAGTGCGTCTGTCAGTATAGTGCTCTTATACGTCATCATTCGTCTTGCATCCTGACAACCATTCAATCAAACACTGGCCTCCGGGATTGAGCCAGAACCCTTCTCCACGGGGATGACTGTTACCATGGTAACTGTGGAGGTGTGCGACCCACCACCAAGCTGGAGAATGCAGTGTTTTGTTGTGTTTTTTTTTCACTGTGAAAACATCAACTTTGTGTTAGTTTATCTGTCTCTCCCTGTTTCTTTCTTTCTGTTTTTTCCCCCTGTGGAGGAGTATCTACTTCTGACACGCACACACACACCCAAACACACACACACACACAAACACACACACACTTACAATTCTGGGGCTTGTGGGTAATCGTGATGTGTCACAGGTGTGTCAGAGAACAAGGTTTCTCCCATCAGGTGTCAGCCTGGAAAATCTCCACACTAGTTATCCAGCAAAGGCTGCAGAACCTGCCGCAGCAGCATATCCATATGGAGCTGTCCAACATGGACATGCAAAATACAAACTGTACAATATAACTGAGTAAAGACGCATAAGACAGAGTGCACACGCTTTTAAAAAATGTGATTATAAGGTAGAGTAAGTCTGAACCATGGGTGATTTGACCAGATTAAGATTGTACAGCCGCTGCAGTTGGCCCCGGTTCAAGTCCCGCATCGGACGGCCTTTACTGCATGTCGTTTCCCCTCTCTCTGCCTCCCCATTTCCTGTCTGTCTCCACTATCCTGTCCAATAAAGGCACAAAAGCCCAAAAAAAAAAAAAATAAAAAAAGATTGTACAGCCATGCAGCTTTTAGAGGTTGTACGTGGTGCGGTTATGTTATGTTATGTTATGTGCAGTAAGCAGGAGTTTACCATGTTCACCATCTAAATTTAGCATGTTAGCATGCTAATTAGCTCTAATCACATTGTGCAGCTGACGCTGACGGTTTTGCAGGTGTGGTCATAAATGAAAGTTAAAAAAAAAGGAAATTTTTAAATTTTGACCTCATGATAGCGATAGGTGAACAGTCACAGGAGTTTTATAAAAATGTATCCTGAGGCGGACATGAATCTGTGCCAAATATCATAGCAATCCATCCAACAGTTGTTGAGACATTTCACTCAAACCCACAAATGTCAGCTTCATGGTGGCAAAAGAGGAAAAGTCAAGAGATCATCAAAATCATAAGGATTTATCCTCTGGGAACCATGAATGTCTGTAGATGATTTTAATAGTTGTTGAGATATTTCAGGACAGAAGTCATCAACCGACCAGCCGACATTGTATAGACCAATGCTGGAAAAAATAAAAATTAAAATATAAGCTATGAAATGAATTCAAATAAAAATAACTTTTCAAAAAAATGTTTATGCTAATACTATAATAATTCTTTCAAAGTTGCATTCAGTGATGGATTGCATGTCTGAGACTCCTCCCCAGTGCTGTAGTCTGAATCTCTGCTGCCCCACAGCAGAAATCATGCAGCATATCTTACATGGAGCCTACTTGCTATTTTCACTTGACATCCTCTTCTCTCTGTGAGTAATTAAAGAGAGGGTTTGGGCACAGACAGTGACAGGAGGTCCGCTGAGATAGCCAGTGGTCTAATTAGAACCGCTGTATCTCCATTCTCCTTTAAAAACACTAGTCACCTCTGCTTTTACACCAGCTGTGATTTCAGCATCCTACTGCAAAATGGGTGTTTAATGAAACCCTCTTTTGCTGCAGGAGTTTTACGGGTGCTGAACAGCAAACAAAACAACACTCAGGAGAATTAAGGTGTTTTTTTCACTTCAGTGTTATGTCTGAAATTATGATTAATCACCTTGGAAGAGGAGACTTGTAGCAAACAAGCTGTGCCTCACTCTCAACTCACAGACAGTGAAAAAGAAATGTGGAACAACATATGGTCACTGCTCGCATGGATGCTGGTTCATCACTTTGTGATGTTTCATGTGGTATGTAACTGATAAAATATTAACGAGGGAGAATATTTATGCATGTGTTTTCATTTTTACCCGACAGGCTTCTGTTGTCAAGGAAGTGCTCTGAACTGAGTCATTACGCTGGAGGATCATGTTTATTCAGCTTGCCTCTGTATTATTTCTCATTCACAGCCCCTACAGTGCCTATGCTTGTTCACGTTCAACGGCTTTACAGTCAACTGCCAATCTGTACTCCGTTGTGCGGGGCTTGCTTGCTGACAAATGGCCCGGAGGAGAGGTCCAAGGAGAGTCCTGTCAGAGGCAGTCAGCCCTGTGATGCTGCAGCAATCTGAGGAGCTATGGGGGGGAGGGAGAGTAAGAGACTCGGAAGAATATATATGTTCATGGAGCCTTAAAAAGTTCTTAAAAAGGCACATCCATAGCTTCAGTCTCTGAGACAGACGTTCAATCAATCTATATCAAAATGTCCTTCAACAAGATGCTGACAGAAGATGTATCTGAAAATGATTTGCAAAAAAAAAAAAAAAAAACTGATAGAAATCCTAATGGATACAGGCAATCAACATACAGCACTACAACAAGAGGAAAAGATACAGTATTATCAGTGACTGCCATAACTCATGGTGGGCCTGCTTTGGGGTTAACCAGTGCGCAATTGAAAAGCCATCCACGGCAGCTTGATTTACAGTTTTACTGGCTGATTATTCGGCACAAAACTGCTGAGTCTGGTTATGATCCGGAGGGAGAGACAGAGAGAGAGAGAGAGAGAGAGAGAGAGAGAGAGAGAGGGTTCAGACATGAAAGAGACATGATGCTTGCCACAAGGGGAATAAAGTATCTAATGATCCCATAACATGAATTTCAGATGCATCCCCAGCGGTGGATTTCGATCTGGGGGGCATTACTGTACCTGAAGAGTTAAAGGGTAAGAGGCTCAAATACATTAGATGCTACTGACAAAGAAAAAGCACTTCTTTTACAGGCAAATTGTTTACCCACAATCAATGTTTAACTCACTGACCTATTGTCAGATTCAAATGTCAATGAGGGTCCCTTTCATACACGAAATGCAGCTTGAAATCCGACGACTTAAGCAGCAGTTAAAATATTACATTCAGAAATGCAGTGGTGGACAGGGATAAAGTAAAGTCACACAACCACTCTATTTGAATACAGGTTTGAGTTGTATTGTATGGTTTTATGGTGGTGTCTATGCTGATGACAATACTGTAAAACTTGAACTCATGTACATGGCACTTTAAAAATGATAGTATTTTGATAGAGTACATTTTAAATTTGCCATCTGTTGTTGCTACTTTGCAGCAAAGATTCTTCATACAAAACATAGGGTACGTCTATTGAAACATGATTTTAAATTGATGCTAAACAAACAGTATATACAGCCATTAAAAAGACAGTTCCACTCCAGTTCAGTTAATGAGTCTTAATGAATATTGTATCAATATTGTATCAGTAGCAGCTGGTGACTCAACAACCTGGGGAAGACAGAAGGAAAACCGATCCGTGGTTATTTTACTCAAGTTGGCTACTTATCTCTACTTTTATGTTCAAAGAAAAATTAAGCAGAAAGCGCTGGCATCATTGCTTCACACTCGTAAAAGTAATTCGTAAAAAGCAAATGTATATGGGGTCAATAAATGCAGGGCACGCATACGGGTAAACCAGAGATGAGAATCTATTGTGGAGGTTAAATGGCAAACAATTCGTGATGGTTGTGCCCTGAGGGGGCACAACGGGAGGAGGATGAAATCCCACAACAAAGTCTATTTCTTTAGCAGCTTGCTTGGTTAATTTGGCACCTCTGCTCCGAACAAAAAATAAATAAAACATTTGGATCCTTTTAAAAGAAAAAAGAAAACCATGTAATTGTGCCAACTGCAACAATATTATTCAAAACAATAATAAAAAATAATATAGAGGACCTAGAAAACAAAATGAATATTCCTCTTATATCATATACATTAAAACGCTGCAACATCCCCTACAGACATTTTTGTTTTCTCAATCATTTTTTTTTTTTTTTCAGGCTGGTGGATTTCAGTCACCATAAGCAACATTTGTGCATGCAGTCATTTCATCAGCAGCCCTCTCATCAAAGAACACGTCTCTGGATGTCTCCTAAGACAGTTTGCTTAGCTCTGGGCCATTTGCGTTCAGGCTTCAGCTGCTTCAGAGTCCAGCCCTGAGGGAGCTGCTCGGAGTTCACTGACCTCAACTCTAACGGCGCGGGGAACACGAAGAGACAATGAAGAGGACTGTCAGCAATTACCAATCTGCTTCTTTCTTTTTCAAGTTTTGGCGTTTTCTCTAGGATTTATTTGAGTCTGGTTTATTTGCAGCATTTTCTAACTGCCCTCCAAACCAAGAGAAAGTTGCCAGTGATGGTTATTTTTTGGCATTTTTGGGATGTAGCTGGATTAAATATGCCATTTTTGCAAATATGAAGGCTTAAATTCACAATTACAATTTATAAATTAATTGTCTGTTATTGGGATAATATTTGATAAATAGTAATATAATTGCAGTTGCATTGGTAACATTAGTCTCTCGACCCAACTTGAGAACACTTGACTTAGAGGTGGTGTATAGTTTTAACTTTATCTAGTTAACTGATCCCAAAATCCTTAAAATAACTTAAAAATCACAATAAATGGAACTATAAGAAAAACAGTTTTGCACAATATATGACCTTGTAATCCTCAGCTGTGACTTTTGACTCACTTGAACATCCTCCATGCCGAGCGGCAGTCTGTCGCCAATACCAGGTGAGCATGTTAGGCCGGAGGTCCAGCCCTGACAGCTGAGGCGGCGCAGCCCCCGAGCTCTCCATCTCCAGTCTGCTGTTGATGTGTCCTTGAGCAAGACACAGAATCAGTGAGAGTTAGAAAGTCACGCAGAAGTGAATCTCTCCTCTGGGAATCAAGGGGCTGCCAGTGAGAAAGAATTTACAAAATGATTTTGGGGACATTTCTGCTTCATCACATAGAGCTGAGTGAAGGGACAGGACATGGGGTTGGCACGTCCTACAGCAAGGACTCACATTTAAATCCATAATGTGCTGAGTACAGGGCTTTCACCTTAATATTGCTGTTCCACCGTGATATTGCGCATTATGAATCATTTCATTGTAAACATCCTGGAGTAGTGCTCCAAATTCCAGATTTGGTTCAACAGCCTGGAGTGGTTTGTGCTTTCAAAGCTCTGCCTTTGTGCAGAATACTACTGAAACTATTCTGCTGGGAAAAAGCACACACACTTGCAGCAATATCACAGTCAATGTTTTATAATATGAACAAGGCAGAAGAAGTAATACATCTATAAATCCTCCCTTTCTCCTTCAAACAAACGTGTAAGTACACAGGGACTCATGCACTCCAACGCTCACACGCACACTTGAGCACCCTGCTTGGCATGCACTGCAACTCAATGATAGAAAGATGTCTCACTCCAGGGGTGCAGTATTGCATTGTCAGAGGTGTGTGACAGATATTAATGTCATGGAGGAACATGATGGATGGAATTCCTTTGTGATGTTGCGTTCTATCTCCGGCTCTGTCTTCCAGAGCCTGGCATGCCGCAGACAGGCCTTTAATGAGCTCTGGAAGCATCCATTTCCGCTGACAGCCCTTCCTTAGCGGCCTCTTTGCCTAAAAACGGTCTGACGGGCGCTGACTCCCCGGGAGATGGGGGAAGTCTACGACAGAACACCCAGACGTCTTGTACCCGACAACAGGAAACATGTAGTAAACGAGGGCTTTTTTCTTTTTTATTTAATAATGAATGAGAGTGTGATTGTGGCATTTTAACACATGCTATTGCATTCGGCGAAGGTGCGCGGAATAAGTTAGTTTCATGGGTAAAGCGGCACAACCAGAATCGGAAAGCACACATCCTATATGTCACTTTTCATTGTATTATCTTGGTCAAACGTCGACATGACAGCAACATACGACAGAGCTCTGATTAAAAAAATCATGACGAGGGAGATAAAAAACGACACCACCTGTTAATTTATTAGAACCTAGATGAGTATCATCGTGTTTATCCTAATTTCAGTCTTCTATCTTGCTCTTATCATCACCTCATAATACTGAGGGTGAAATATGTTTACAACAGCATTTTCTCTATTATTCATCTGAGAGAGACTGTGAAATTGCTGGTTGATAGACGGTGTTGTTAATCAGTTCTTAATAAGTGTTGTCTGCACTGATTACCTGTCTATTCAATGAAAATGATTACTGACTAGAGAAAACTGAAATTCTTCTGCTGCTGACTGCAACTTGCATTTTCTTCTATGTAACAGTGGCAAGAAAAAGGAATTACCTGTTTTTTTTTTTTGAATCGCTCGTACAGTGCAATCAATCTTCATCTAAGTCACAACTGTAGGCAAACACAATGTGCTTAAGCTAATAACACATAAACAAGTGAACCTTTGGATTTATTAACTGGTCGAACCTCCTTTGGCAGCAATAACCGCAAACAAACTCTTCCAGAAGATGCGGATCAGACGCCGCACAATGTTCAGGAGGAATTTTGGGCAATTCTTCCTACAGCGCTGCTTAGGTTCAGACATATTCTGAGGGTATCTGGTGTGAAAATCTCTCTTCAGCTCATTCCACAGCATCTCTGCGGGGTTGAGGTCTGGGCTCTGACTCCAACAGGTGGATTTTGTTTGTTTGAAGTCAGTCTGTAGTAGATTTACTTTGATGTTCAGGGTCATTGTCCTGCTGCATCACCCAGCTTCTACCGAACCTCAGCAGGTGAACAGCCACCCTGACATTATCCTGGAAGATATCTTGATAAACTTTGGAATTCATCTTCCCCTGTTTGTGTATGGTAGACTCGTTAATAAGAGATGTTGCAGCTCCAAAGATTGCTTTAAGCCTTTGGAGTCGTCTTAGCTGGGCGCCCGCTTCTAGGGAGAGTAGCCACAGAACTAAACCATCTGCATTTATAGACAGTTTGTCGGAATGTGGACGGATCAATATCTACACTCTTTGAGAAACTCTTTGACTTTGTAACCTTTTCAGCTTTATGCAAATCAACAGTTCTTGATCCTAAGTCTTCTGAGATCTCTCGCTCTCTCGCTCTCTCTCTCTCTCTTTTGCGAGACCTGGTTCACATCAGCAGATTCTTCTTGTGAACAGCAAACTCTAAATATTTGAGTGTTTGTTTTTTTTTTATACTGTAAGTCAAAGTAGATGTAACCCAGACCTCCAATCTGGTTCCACTGACATTTGCTAACGCCTGACTCCAGTTAGCTGAGGGAGTCCAACATACACTGTGAATGTTTGACTGATATTTTCAATATGGACAAGAACAACACAATGATTTGTGTGTTATCATTTAAAAATCGATCGTATTTGTTCATTTCTGTAACTGAGAGATGAAGATCTGACTAAATTTATACATAAATGCAAAAACCGCTCACTTTCTTTTTCTTGCCCATGCTGTATCTCAAGCACAGTTAAAGGTATTGACTGGGTCTGGAATATAAACACAAACATATTTATAATCAGGGCAATCTTGCAGAGAAAACTTTTGTCTTTTGTTTTCATCTGGCTGACCATTATGCAGGTTTCATTTCACACCAGCGTAAGCAGTCAAACATTTAGAGGCTCTTAAAGGATTAAAGCAAAGTGAAAACTTGTTGTGAGTGAAAAAGTGTGTTATTGTTCAAAAACTCATGGCAGTGTATTATTCCACTGACTCTAGAGCATCTTTATTCTCTCTGGATTTACTAAAGCAGCAATCTCTTAACTCTTGCCTGATCTGCTGCAGTTTTACAGTAAAACAGAGCTGACACCTAGTGGTAGAAATAGCTACCAGCTACCACAAACTACTACTCTCTTATACCTTAAGGTTCTTTATTGATCCCAGTCAGGAAGTTCTACTCTTGTTTGCCATCCTCCTGGGTGATCAGAGGTCAGGATTAATTACAGATCAGCCCCCCCCCCCCGCAGCTGAAGGGATTCAGCGACTTATCAGAGGACAAATCAGCAGGGCTCGAGGACACAAAGACCTGCTGAACCCTGGTTCTGTGTTTGAAGGACAACCCCCCCACACACAAACACACGGGTGGAAATCAACAGTTGTCTTACCACTGCTACTGCTTCTAGCATTTGTCCTTCATTATGCTGTATTTTGAACATGCACCATGAGTTTTACACACCTTGCAAAGAACAAAGTGTCCATGACCACGACTGCACTACTCTGGCTAGCTCGCTCACAAGGAACAAAAAATAAATTTTGCATGTAGTTGATAGCTGACAGCAGAGACAGAAGAGAAGTGTGGTGAGAGAGTGATGGGGGTGATGTGCAGTAATGGTCCCCTGCCAGAACTGAATCAGAGAGATGATGCTATAACAAGGTATGTGCCTCAAAGCTACAGGCCATAGGGGCACCACTCAGGCCTAGTCTTTTTACTTTGCATGTTTTTCTCATGTTTGACGAGTGTTTCCCAAAGTGCTCTGGTTTGCTCTTTGTTCCCACAGTCCTAAGACATGCTGGTTACAAGACCTCGAATCAATGAAGTGCTCATGAAGCACGGACATGGACAAGGTAAAAAGTATCGTAGAAAAAGTTTAAGATGCAAATATCGATGAAATGTAGGCTAAGGGATATACTGTATATCAGATTATCATTTTGTATTATTCTTATCCTGTTATCTTCCATTATCAGTTCATCATTCATATAATCTTGATGTACAAACACATTTGATTCATGACACAATTATGAATTCAAAGTAAAAACCTAAATCACACTTTAAAAGTATGGATTTCTTAAATCTGTGTTCAGTGTGACAGGCCATTTATTATTTAATGTTAAGGTGTTGAAAAGAAGAGCATTTACAAATATAACACAAGAGGGCGCTACAGCTCCACTGGTGAGCTTGTCATTTTTCTCATGTGCTCCATGTTGCTGAACATCAACAAAGGAGTGTTTAAACAGATATATTGGTGGGTGGGTGGTTTCTTTGAATGAGCACAGAATAAAACTTTTTTTTTTTTTTTTCATATTGCCACTGACAATTAGTTACCACTGCTCCAGCATTTTGTGTAGTCAGAGAGAAGAAGAACCAAGCATTAGGAATTCCATGCCCAACCTGAGGATAGCCCCACGCTCAGCGGCAGTCAGTAAAGCGTACAACTATTTCCTTTCTGCAGGATATTAACACCTGCATATCAGTCCATCACAGGCCTCACACCTCAACAAGTGAAATCATCCACTTCCTGTGTGCGCCCTCTCACTCACCTCCCCTGCTTTATTGTTCATCTCTGATGTGTGACGGCGTGCATCCGAGAATGTCTCTGTGCTGACGCATGATTGGCAGAGAACCCCCCCACCCCCAC
>NW_019525097.1:5927182-5969109 GCF_002814215.2 Seriola lalandi dorsalis | reverse complement strand
CCCCACACACACACCCAACCTTGTGGTGCTGTCTCCTCCAGGAAGTAGGCATTTCTGCCCAGTTCCTGTCTTCCTCGCTGACCCCTCAGTCAAACATGTGCATATTTACAGGCAGTGGAGCGACGGGAGAGACACTTTAAATTCAGATAGAGGCTGAGCTTAATGGCTGCATTGGAGGGACAGTGATATCTGTTGATTTGTGTTTGATCGTAGAATGGAGACATAGAGAGAGGAGAGATTATAAGAGCAGGACTGGCGAGGTTGCCAGTGGAATCACCAGGTGAGAAGGGTTACAGACTATAGCCAAAGTAATACAGCTCTGTTGTTTTGTTTTTCTCATTCAAGGAATTGTGTAATTACTGGAGTCAGTCATTCCATGTTGAGTTCAGCATTAATGGTATCAATTAGTAATCCAAGAACCAATCACAGTGAATAAGTTGAGAGTCAAGCCTTCCCAGTATCTGTGGACCACATTTCTCCTTCTCTCCAGAACCAAAAGTGGGCCCATCCTCTTGTTCCTCACCCGAGGAAGGGAGGAAAGGGCCCAGGCGCTGGAGGCAGGAGGGTAAATATTTGTTTTGTGGTCTCTCTGTTCTGCTCCAGACCTCTGTGTGCCTCTTAAGAAAACTTTCTCCCGCACGGGAGCAACCAAAGCAAACAATCCCACATCACGCCGTCTGGCTCGCCGCGGACCCTCGCGTGTTTGTTTGTTCAGACAGCCGCCATGACAGACGGAGAAATGCTGGAGAGGAAGAAAAGTGAAGAAGGAGAGAGAAAGAGAGAGAGAGAGAGAGAGAGACAGGGAACAAGAAGTGGAGCGTAAGAGGAGGAGGAGGGCTGTTTCATAAGATAGAGGGCCGATGGAGGACTACATCACAGATGGTGTGCTTGTCCTATTCCCAAAAGCTTTGCTCTCTGCAGACATGGGTCAGACAGTATTTAAAAATATCTCTTAGCATATGCTATAACCTGCTTGGTGTCTGTAAAAGATGAAATGCACCGCAGACAACAACAGAAAAGTGTCTGAGGAAAGGTTTGCTCCCCTCTCACTGACAGCAATGTTTTTAGGATCTTTATTTGGGGCGATCATTACCATGATGCTCAAAGCAGATGTAAATAAAAAAATCTTGTTTAAGAAATAGTAACATCAATAAAGTGTCTGACTGATTTGTTGTAAATTAGTTCACAGATTTCATTCTGAAGCTTTTCATGTGAATAATTTGGATAAAAACTAGTATCTTAAGGCAACTATCCATCTGTCTGTCTGCGTGTGTGTGTGTGTGTGTGTGTGTGTATGTGCGTGTGTGTGTGTTTGCATTTATACATGTTTGTGTGTGTGTGTGACTCCCCCCTCCCCTGAGCTCAGGCCCATTTTGTTGTGTGTGTCAGGGGAGCGGGGGGGGGGGTTTGAAGGAGCAGATCAGAGGACGCTGTAGAGGCTCACTGAGCACTGGGGTGAGATTAGCTCCCTCACAGAGGAATCAAACTGACCTGGGAGGCATGCCATCAGAAGGACAGATGGATAAGAACTATTGACCTGCTGACCTGCATCAGATTCTCACTAACTCATGCTAATTCGCATGCAAATGGGTACAAATGCCCGCTCTGACTTCTTCTCTCAGTCTCTGTGTTGATTTCTTTCCCCGTTTCTCTCCTTTTACCACTTTCACTCATATTCCACAACACACACTGTGCATACGTACATGCCGGGCCATATAAACACACATGCATTCACAACAACATGCAAACACATTCTCCCTTGTGGCGTGCCCTCATGGTGGTCGGTTGCACTTCTAAAGGCTTAATCTGTTGGTCCCACCTCCCTGGTTAAGAGAACAAAGGCCCCTCTCCCCTGACACAAAGGGAGCTCACACACCCCTACACACACGTCCGATTTCAGCCCCAGACGGACCACCCATCCTTGAAGACCATTGCCTCACACAGAGAACGTAGACAGCAAATGCGGCTGTGTATCAATGACAAGAGTGTCAAGGAACTCTACTTGCGTTGCTCAAGGCATTAAAGTCTCTTTTCCATTTTTCCCAGAGTGGGCAGTTCACACACTCTTTGGGGGCATTTTGTTTTTGTGGTAGAAAAGGCGATCAAGGGACACCATGTTGAGGAGTCCCTGGCAGGCTTTGATCTGAAGGTTTGCTGGGATATGTGGTCTCCGTGGCGGAGAGATTAGATTATCTCACCACTGAACAGAATTATCGCCTTTGTTGAAAAGAAAAAGATCGGATAGGCAATTCTGTAAAGAGCAAAGAGCAACAACTCACAACAGCCACTTTAAAGGTCAATAGATACTGAGTTGGAATACGTTAGTCATGCTTAAAATGATACAGTTTGCATCCATGCAGCCAATAACAGACTGTTGCTTTCTGTGTTGATTCAGTTTTCGTTGTGGTATTTTTTAATATAATTGTACTTTTTTTTTTGCAGGCTGATTCAGTGTAAGCAGCCACCTATGTGATCTGTTTTTATAAATGCTAAAAAGCATTACTGGGCCTTTTTAAAATAGAAAAGCGATTAACAACAGCCAACACAAACTTGAGAATATATTCAGGAAACATCTTACGATCATCAGGTCAAACAAAAGTCTGCTCACTGAAAAGCTTTTTCCACATTTTGTAGCTGAAATAAATAATATACAGTATATATATATATATATATATATATATATATATATATATATTAAAAAAAAAGTTTAATCTTAAAAGCAATAGTTTGGCATTTTGGGAAACACACCTTGACACAATTCTTGTGTCTGTATGGTAAATACAAAGCTACCGCCAGCTAAACCTATGACAACCAGGAGCATTGGCTGGACTGTTAACCATCAGGAGCTGAGCCCAGATTCTTCTCCATGAAGAATCCGTACTTAGAAATAAACTGTTTCCATGCGTTTGTTTCTTGTATGTGAGGAGAACATGTTGCCTTAAAAAAAAGGGAAAATTGGAGAAGGAAGGAAGGAAAAGTTTGGATTTGATTAACCATATAATCTGCCCATGAATATTCCAGCCACTCGAATATCTTAAACCGAAATGAGCGTCATATCACCTACTATCATTATCACTTGGCCTACAAGATGGAAAATCCCCAAAACCTATCTAAATCATTTATATTCTGTGTTTATTTCCTAATTTAATGTGACATCTCTTGCAAATGAGCCAATAACTTTTTAAACTAACTAATGTTAACTAAGCTAGTAGTCTGAAGTTTTATTTCATGGAAGCAGTGGTTAATGTACGCTATGACATGATCAGAAAAAAAAGTTGTAATTTTTCATAAAACTTGCATCAGTATTTTTAGAACGACCAGACCAATAAAATATAAAACTTTTTGGCTATGTAACACAACACATGGCTAGCTTGGTGACACTAACCAAGGGGAGGCACAACAAAGCTATTGCTCATTGCTAATGGTTTAGCTGGGTACAGTTCGATGCAAATGATGTCAGCTATATATATCTTATGCTCTGCACATAACATGATCACATAACTTGGAACTCATTTACATACCTTGCTTTCCTGGCTCAGCATGAGAGAATATTTGTGCTACAGCTTCAGCCCCTTTACCATTAAAAAATCTGCATACATCCATTTTTTTCCTGCACACTGACTAACTGTGTGAGCTCACATAACCTCATCAATTATCAAGTTTTTCCATGAATGTTCATGTAAACCCTCTCTGATCAGTCTTGCCTCTGTTCATTGGAGGTAAAACGTAATATTTTTCTAGAGAACTCCAACAACAACAATCTGAAACTGTCTTTAATTGCCACTGTCAGGAAAACCTGCCTGACATGGACCATTGGTACACTTTTACCACATGCTTTAAAACATTCTTTTGCTTTAAGTGTCTTTACAGAATCTGGTTATTTCTAGATGTTCATGTGTGTTTTAATGGTTGGACCAGCCTTCCCAGCAGGGCTGGGCTCACAGGATGGATATTCCCCCGTGGATCATGCCAGTGTGTGCCATCAGCCTTACTGCTCCATTGGCTGAGTGACTGCATTTGTTTGAGCTGAGCTTTCTTCCCGTTTACTCACAGCCTCTGCCGAGTTGCCAGCCAGATCTCCATAATCCGCAAACAATTATCATATTTGCCTCAGTGGACGACTCAGGTTTTTGTTTACTGATTCAAAATTAACAATTTACACAGCTGGGTTTGTAGCGAACACCTTTCTTGGCTGGCGGCGTTCCATCTGGAACCAGAACAGGAGGGCTGATGTTTGTGGTGATAAAAAATGAAGTAGACATACACAAATGAGTATTTGGCAAATTGAGAAAATATTGTGATTTTTTTTAATTTAAATAATCTTTGAAATTTCAAGGATATGGAAGTAAACACTAGATTCAACAACTGAGCTTTCACTTGTGTGTATGTGTGTGTGGTATAGCAAAATGAGCCAGAAGAGAAAGTAGATGCTGTTATTTCTCCTAAAAAATGGAGCATAAATATCTTTGAGAATAATCAAACGGCCCAAAATGTTAAAATGACTCATAAACTGAAGAAACCTTCCCAGAAAATACAAGAGTAGTTTACAGGTTGGAATGGTTGGAAAAGTTGAGCAAGTGGCTCAAATTTGAGTTTATTTATATTCATGAGCTGGCCTTTTTCTGTGTCAGCTCGTGAGCAATAATCACTTCCTTGTGTAAATGATGTTAAATGAGGCGTAGTTGCAAAGGTCATGAAACTGCCAAAGCACAGAGAGAGAGAGTACAAGATCACTTCTAAAAGCTCAGGCTCAAAAAAGGCCCTTTTGTTTATCAGTGATGTAAACTCAGTTCCCGAAAATCAGAAGAAGTTGTAAACTGTATTTTATGACTTCACATTTGCTCGTCAGAACATGAATGTATCAGTTCACAAGTTGTCTAATTTACATCATTGGATCTGAATGGTTACATTCCAGGTGTGGCTTGGTATTAATTTGAATTTCTGGTACCTGTGCCAATACTGACTTTCAGCACTGATACCAAATTAAATTTTTTTCCGATACCTTACTTTAAGTAACTACAACGTTATTGCAAACAGAAACATCAACTCAAGAACTCTGACTTTAAAGTGAATACATGTGATTAATAGGTGTACTTCAGTTAGATACCCTACTTTGAGCAATATAAAAATGTAAATGAACCCTTACATGGAACTTGTCAACTAGGCCTACATCAAAAGTTTATCTTAAAACAGAGGAGTTGTTAGCGCTGTCACTTTATATTCAAAAATTCAAACATTTGTTCAAACACGGGGTAAAAAGTTCATTTTGGAGCTGTAATAACCTTCTCGAAATGCAGGCTGCAGTCTATATAAGCGCATCAGACCATTTGAAGCTGTTTGCCTTGTGATCTCTATCAGCTTGACCTTTTGCATACCCTATTGACCTATCAGTAAACTAATGATAATGCAGTGTTGTTTTGTTACGGAAATGGAGGAGAATAGCGAGGAGAGCCGCCCTGAGCGGACAATCGCGACACCAAAACATCTGAGAAGCAGCATCTGTAAGTATTTTGGGTTTTGCACCATTGACGGCAAAGTCATGAATAAAGATAAGGCTGTTTGTCGACTTTGTAAAAGTCAGCTGCCTTACTCTTCAACGACAACAAATCAGCGGACTCACCTTCTAGCTTACCATTCCACCTAGCCAGTGTACAGCCTTGTCAATCGATGAAAATAATGACGTGTTGTGGTGTTTTGGGGGATTAATTCGAATTAATGTGAACGAATTTCATGTCATTTCGAATTCATTTGATTTCTCTCCCTTAGAATCAAATTATTAAAATTATCATCCAAATGAGAAAATAAAAAGACAAGACTATGAATTTCACCAAGGATTTAGATGCCAAATTTTGATACAAGCAGTTTTTGATGCTCATGCCGCATTTCGGCCCAACACTACTTCTAGAATCTCTGCTCAAGTTTATAAGAGTTAAGTTTATTAAAAGAGTCCAAACCCAAATTCAACCCCCAAAATTATTTGGCTATGAGTGTTTGGATCTCCTGATCAGAGGTTACTCTGCCACCACACTAATCATTAGTTTAAGCTGGAACGGAGTACTGAAAGGCTGTGAAGTATTTGTTGCTTGTACCTTTACATATAAGTCCATGTAGGTTATTTAAATTCACTGGGACTCACAGTACTGCAAACTCTCTGCCACCTACGGGCCAAACCAAGCTGTAAATGTATTTGCCAATGCCGTTTGGCCAACTGTGAAAGGGGAAAGGAAGGATTTGGACGCTGGATGTATTGGACAACAAGTATCAGATTGCCAGCTACGCTGATGGTGCCAAGTCATAAATTTGGCTGTAACTGTTTGGCATGCAGCACCCCATATCAACCAGCAGATCTGTTGCTTAGGCTTTGAGATTATGTAAAAACATGCACTCACTCTGGTCTACTGAGCTGCCGATAGCTGAAATTAGGAAAAAGTGGAAGGAGGCATGGGGAGAGAGAGAGAGGCAAAGAAAGACGGGAAAGAGGAAGGGGTGACAGCAAAGACACAGAAAATTAAGAGAAGAGAAAATGAAACAGCATGAACCAAGAAATAAGCAATTATTAGTGACTCAATCGACCTATTCCACTTCCTCACCCATCTGTCTCCCTTATTCACAGAGAAAACACTCCGTTTTTACACATGAACACTCATGTTTCCCTCATGTTGTCCATTATTGCACCAGCAAAGCTAAGCTCTGGTGAGTCACACTGAGATCTGCTTGGTAATTGCAAAAGAGAACTCATTCAACCTTAAGTGTTCATGACTGGTCATTTTAAACGACCACTAGCTTATCTAAATCACATACCTTTCCTCCATCCTTTAATCCTTGCTTTTCTGAGGCCTTTGCTTGTTGATGAGTTTGATATAGTGTTGTAGCCATTCTCTCCTCTCGACTTCATCTCCCAGATATGAGTGATGGTGGTGGAAGATGGTTGAAAACTGCAACTATTTAATTGCACCCTACTTAACTGCTGTCTGACAGTGTGGCACCACAGCAGCATGTGAACCCTTTATTCTTCATTGGCGGTGATAAGTATACATCAGCCTGTCAGAGAAATGGAGATGAGTGATGAGGCAGGCTGCTGTCTCCCCCTCCGGTTATATCTCTGACTATGCCGTAGGATTATTTCAAGACGTCAGAAGAATCAGTGGGTACATCTTCAGGAGTGAGCTTATATTTTTACCCAGGCAAAAAATAAGGGTTTAATGAAATGACAGAAAATGTCATTACTCTCATTCAACAAGTTTGAAAGAGGAAGGAAACTGGGGGATGGAGCGGAAAATGTGTTTGTCTTGCTGTATAGTGTGGTTGAACTAAATGGTCATTTTTTAAGTCGTTGCATGTGTTATAACCAAGCGGCAACCTCCTGAGCTGAAAAATGAAGCCAACACGTAAGTGATAAAAACAGTTCCTCAAATGGACACTTTAGCCTGGCTCCAAAGGCAAGTCAATCCCCATGAACTCCCATGTTAAAATGCCCAAATTTACAGCAGAAATAAACACGTTTACAGCCTGGTGAAAAAAAACTGTTTTGGTCTCTATAGCCAATTTCCCCATTCATGGCAATAATTGATGGTGTGCCGCTTTGAGTGACAGGTGGGTGAGTGTATGCTTGCCACAAACCCACAGGCACCGAAGTCTCAGCTTCACACATTTCTTTGCCGATATTTGGATTAGCAGGGAGTTCGGCGGAGTCAAGATGGCGACAGCAGAACAGCCCACTCTGAGCTTTAAAACCACTCTTCAGAAACCTATGGGTGACGTCATGGAGGCTACGTCCATCTTTATATACAGTCTATGGTTATGACTATGTATTATTTTATTTTTCACGTGTCATGTGACACCACGTAATTTATCTACTGACTAACCCCTAACCCTAACCACAATGGCGTTAAATGACATGGAAAATTTACAATGCGTAGACATAACACACGAAATGTCCCTCAAGTGGTATGCTATTTCAATTCTGTAGATATACAACTTTTGTATCTTTCATCTATGACTGTGTCCACTGACGCACCTTCTCCATTTACTCAACGCCTGTCCAACTAACCAGACTCTTGTCATCAAACGTTGAGTAACTTTGATTTTTATTTCTTTGGGGGGTCGATATTGTTGGTCAATAAGTGCTGTGTGCTCTGAGCTTCCCGGCTACCTCCATTGCTTTCATAAAATATGAAGCTACAGCTGCAGCATAAAAAAGTTAGTGTGACTGGCCAAGAAATAGTCCCAAACACAAACCCCTGTAAAAACGTATTTAACGTATTTTCCAAAATGTCAAACTAATCCTTAAAACATTGGACATCATCAGCTCTGGGCGTTGCTGCCAAAGACTGTGCGGGAGAAGATTCAGGTGTTAAGGAACACTCGATAATATCATTTGGAAAATATGCTGATTTGCTGAATTATAAATTCGATAAAATGAATATTAGCTTCACTTCAGTGGATATGTCCTGGAGATGTCCAGGACATATCCAACATCCAAGAGTGTGGATGGAAAAAGAGACGCTGTGGTTTTGGGAAATGGTTTTCATACTGGAGCCGTGTCCTGATCAACAACAGCTGGTCCAACAACAGTGTCTGCTGAAGTCCTCCGCACAGTGAAGATGCCAGTTTTGCACACTTAACACTGCAGGAAAGCCTCTAGGATGTGTTGGTGGCCATAGTTTGCTGAGTAACAAAATAAATAATCTTAATAAGACAGTTTTGGGATTGTTAGTTGTTTTTTTGCGCTGTCGATGGAGTCTGAGCGTCTGCCTACAATCTAAAAGCTAAAAACACCCTGAACCTATGTATTTTATCTCTGTGGACACTGAGATGAAATTGAAATCATGTTATATGACTGTGGGTAAGACGGCAAACATATTTTCCAAAATGCCAGCATGCGCATAAGCTTTATGTTTAGTGTGACGCTGCAGGAAAAGATTTGCAGTTCCGCGGATAAATAAAGGTTTTCAATAGGCTGCTGGCGAAGACTCACGCTGTTTACTATGACTTCCATCCCACGCGCTGATTCTTGGCTGAGGCTTCACCCTGAGAGATTGGAAGATTGATTACGGAGGCCTGAGTGGGTGTCTCATGTAAATACATGCTTGTCTTCTTCCTCATCACGACTATTCCTCAATCCAAACCAATGAGCCACTCTTTCCAGGAGCACAGTCTGTTATTTTCTGGCCCAATTGCAGGGTTTTCATGCCTTTCCGTGTTGCATTCCAAGATGAAACGAGGTGACACTGACATCTCTGTGCACTCCGAGTCTGTCTGTGAAATAGAGCATGTGAACTTGGGGACCGCACATCTCCAATTCCCTCCAGAAATGCCTTGTTAACTATTTTTGTGCATGTAGCAATTAATATCTAAATGTGGTTATAAGTTAATATTACATGATTTGATTGTTTAAAACCATTCAAAACTGTATCTAAACAGGCTGAAAACATCCAGAGCTATGATTAGTCTTGTGATGGGCGTATTGTATGGAAATTAAATGCTAAAACAGTTAATAAGAGTGTGAATTAAGTTATACGTTTTGTTTGAATTTTTTTTTAACTTTTGTTGATGATATGAAAGCTTTCACTGCAACAGGTTTTAATTGGATGAAAGCAGAACCACTGTTTGATGAAAACAGTCTTGATTTTTGACAGCCGCCTCTGTGTCGTGACTGCTGTTAGTGTGCACACTTATCGGCGTCTTATACATTTTTAGCATAACAGTAGCAAGCAGGGAGGAAATACTATAGTTTATAGCAGACTACTCACTGCCTTGATGAGAAAGTGGCATCATAATGAGTGTACTAGCTTAAAACCCATATTAAAAAGAAAACAAAATCCCCAAAAAATCCCTGTTATAGGTTGATTATTTCTAATTTTCTCATTAAAATTTGGTAGTCCCACTCCCGTAATGTTGATGTCAGGGATGCATTAACCTCGACAGACATCGCTGACACTTGGTCCGCAAGACAGTTTATTCTTTATGAGCTGGAACAAAGTCGTTTCACAGGTAATGACTCATAAATTGCTCTGCATACTCCAAAGAAAAAAAAGGATCTGAATATTATGTTTACAACTATTTTTACTATCAGGCAAGGAGATGATTCTAATAAAGTACAGGCCATCTAATGCAGGAATTTCAAGCTGACAGCTGGAAGAGTTGTTGCTGTTGCTATTAAATCTATGAAAATCAAAATTTTATTTCTTAATTTGAAGTCTTTTGAAATTGACATGGAGATAGCAGCATCTGTCAGGTTAGTTATGGAACTATTTTCTTTCTTTTTTCCTTTGAATCTGATTGGACATGTGACAAATGTAGAAATTAAACATTTTTTTCTCTTATTTACCAGAAAAGTTAAAGTTGAGCTACCGGTTACTCAAATAAAAGAGCTGTCATTAAAGTGAGGTTTGAATTAAGTTTAGGTACATTTATGGTTTTGCTCATTCCTCAAAAAGAAAAAAGAAAAACCTTTATTGAAAATGACAATTTTACTCAGAAAACATCCAGATATTATCTTTGCAAATTCTGCTTGAGTGTATCTTGAGGTTTACTCTTAGAAAAAGTCTATTGAAATGTTCAGGTTTGGGACTAAGGGTGGCACACTGGACTTTCTACTTTTTCTACTGGCCCCAGAATCACAACAGCCACCCCTGCTGACAACCATGGCTCAGCAAACCTGTGCACACGAAAGCAATTTCTGTGTAAACGTGGCCCTAAAAGGACATTAGAGTGCTGAATATGCTGTTGTCTCTATTTTTTGATGATCAGAATGTCAGTGACAATCTACTGTTTGGCCTTTATATTAGCTGATTTTCACACTTTTTTATTGTTTGTTTCTGCTTGTTACTTTGCTCACCCATGTGTAAAAAAATCAATTGAATAAATAGAATAATGCTGATACCGTAGCCGTGCAAAGCATAGGTGTGACTAGAGGGCAGTCTTGGCTTTGTCAGGCGAATTGTAAAGCTGGACGGTGTGTGTGTGTGTGTGTGTGTGTGTTCCAGTGATTTATTCAGCTCCCCTGCTGAATGCCATGTAGTGGCTGGACACCCTGCTGGCTGCAATGACAGGCTCCATAGCAATCTGCCAGACACACAGCAGGAGAAGACAAGCTCCCAGCTTCTGTTCTGTGTCTGGAGCTGCATATCCATCCCATTTCTTCTCCCTCCAACATCATCTCCCTCTCCCTCTCGCTCTCTCTCTCTCTCTCTCTCTCTCTCGCTCTCTCTCTCTCTCTCTCTCTCCCGCTCACCTACTTTGAGTCAGCATTTGCATCTTTTTTTAGCTTACGGTTATAGAGTCGCAATGTTTGATGTATCACTGGAGTTACACGCTGGCCTTTGCAGCAACTTCTAAATTGTGACTAATTATTTGTTTCTGCTGCTTTAAAGGTGCTGACCATATATCACTGTCAGTCATCTGTAAGTATGATCAATTTAAACACACAGCAGGGTTGACAGCTTCCTGTCTGTATTTTACAGTCTGCACTGTGAGGCCAGATTCAGAGGGAAATCTGTGGTTTGTTTTACGGCACTTCTGACACAATGCAGGAACAATTTGACAAACTTAGTCCAAGGATCAATAATTTCACTTTGGAGTTTGAGTATAGCGCCAGTTTGAAATGCCTTTTGGCTATTATATGTCTTGGGTGTGAAGGACAATATATTCTCTGATTAAAGCATCAATTGGAAATGGAAAACACTAAATGCAAAGCGAAATGCAAACACTAATTCACGTAAAGAAACCTTGAGAGCACTATGGTTGTAGAATATAAAAGAACAGAAGACACACACACACACACACACACACACACACACACACACACACACACACACACACACACACACAGGCGATCAGTTTAAAAACAGTCTGACCACTGACACGTTCATCCTATTTCACCATGGAAAACATAACGCCGGCCTCTTTGCCTCCGCTCTGTGTGCGTATACCCTTCCCCATCCCCTCCCCTCAGCCCGCCATCACTCACTAACGACAGATCAGTCGCCACGACCATATGTGGTGATGTCATGTTCCTTGAGAGTGAGAGGGATGGGCTGGTTGTGTCCATCTGCTCCAGTTTGCGGAACATTCCAGTGCTTTAACATTTGCATGGCTGTCAGATGGACAATAAAACCTAATCTCTCTCCACTCTCCAATAGGGAAAAAAGAAGGAGAAGAAGAAGCTGCTGTGAAATAACAAATGTAGGAAAAAGGAATATCTCTATCTTCTTTAACTGTTAAACTGAGCACATGGAGTATATGTCTTGATCTCATGCTTTCATTTGGTTTATTTTACAAATTCAATGCAGACATTTAGTTCCTTATGAGAATGAGAAATGGACTGTGGTGATATTTTTTTTTTTAAAGGGCCTGAAGTGCAAATAAAACAGCTCTGTCAAAACTGTCCAAAGCACATATAAATTGCAGGGATTTTTTTTGTTTCCTTTTTTTTTTTATTGTCAACACACTAAATGAAAATAATATTTATCACATTGAAAACTGAACTTACTGCAATCCAACACAAATGTCAAGCGGTGGTAAAAAAAAAAAAAGAAAAAAAGACACATTTACTGTAGATCTTAATGTAGTGTTGACACAAGACACATTACTGCATCACATCACAGTGGACGATGCCTGTTTTTATTTGGAATAAAGCCTGGGCAGCATATATGTCACCATTGAATGGTGCACAAACACACACACACACACACGCTCATATATCCCCTGGGATGCATCATCACAGTGGGGGCTGGGTGGGGTAGCAACACAAGCCTTACACCTCCTCTCCTGCTACACGTGCCATGGAGCAATTACCACCATTGAACTACTCGCCACCTGTTAACTGCCATGTAAATATTCATCTGCAGCACAGAGAGCGTTTCAGCCTCTGGCCTGCATGAAAATGATCGGTCCAGTAAATCAACCCAGTGACAAGTCAGTGCAGAGGGACGCAAAAAAAAAATATAAAAGGTTAGTGAGCTCATGAAATGTAAATGCTATGTTACCACAGAAAAACAAAGCGTGGGGGGGGGGGGGGCTCCTCCAAAGATTTGCATGAGGCATGGAAAAGGCTTGAAGAGTTGTTGCTGTTGCTGGTTGCCTATAGTGCCTATAAATAAACTCTCAGAGTCAACATATTTATATACATGTGTTCTAAAAGCTTCTGAACAAAGTTGATAATGAAGAACACATCTCTCCTCCGAGATGTAATTCTCACGTGGAAGCGTTTACCAGGAGGTGAATTAAAATGTAAATGGGAGCAATATTTGCCGTAGCATTTCACAGCGTTAGGTACAGACTGGATGTTTACTATGTTTGGTGTCAAGTATAAAAGAAAGCGAAAGGTTGTTATTTGTCTTTCAAATGATTCAGGATAAAGAATTATGCTCTCATTTACTTGCCAAATAAAGTTTAATGAACTGTTTGTATACTATAACTACCACAATTACTTCCAAGGCTGTAGCCCAGATCTGGGGGAGGCTTAGGTGCCTTCAAGCAGCATCCCAACCCCCAATTTCTGAATTATTTGGATTTTTCTTAATTTAGTTTTTCATTCAACTCTTCATTTATATTTTCTGTGCGTGTTATTTCCTAACAATGAGGTCTAAATACTGTTTCAAAGCTCTCTACAGTTTGCCAAGAATACAATTCTGGTGAAGAAGTGTTGAAAGCTACATATTTTTTTTATTTTCATTGGCTTTAAAGTGGTCAAATTTAAACATATTGAGACTGGAACCAGCCAATAAATTATCTGCCATATGTTCATTTTTAAATATATAATGTCAACTCCCCGAGGACGCCAAAAATCCCAAAAATCCCATGTGTGACCTCAGTGCTCTCAATGGTACAACCAGTGATTTCAAGTATTCTAAAAAAAACAGTCACTTTATATCAAAATCTTTTAAGATGAACTTTTTACGTATTTGATTATAAATGGATCCAAATATAGGAAAACTGACTGGAAACTTGCCATGATCAGACTCTATTGTTCATTCTTTTTACCATAATTTAAATGCAGCAGTTTAATATGCAAACAGCCCACTGTGCTAAGAAAACAGAGATTTTGCAGTATAAAACTTAGAGGTTAGAGTGTACCTGCATTGCCAATATTACTTTCTAGGCTAAACAAGAGCTGCTGGATTATATAAAGGCTAATTAAGTTCCCCTATTCAGCTCTCACAGGCAGCATATAAGCATTGATAAACACACTATAAACAAGTTATAAGCAGAAGTGAGTGTTTGTTAATGTATTTGTCAACAGCTATAACTCCTCGTGTGGGGACACATAATGTATGTGTGGTTGGTCTATAAACAGATGAATAACAATATAGTAAAACACAGTTGTAATATTACAAAATATATCTTCAGTACAATTGTTGACATTTACTGTGCAGCAATAAACACTTGCTACATGTATCGCGATGTGTAACTACATTATGGTGTGTTATAAATGACTTAATGACTTAAATGTTAATATACGGGGGACTTTTTATAAGCTACTTCACTGATGTTGCGCTCTTAAACTTATGTCCCAACAGCTCTCTTTTATGATATGGCTTCTTCTGTGTGTGTGTGTGTGTGTGTGTGTGTGTGTGTGTGTGTGTGTGTGTGTGTGTGTGTGTGTGTGTGTTTGTGTGCGCATACGTGCGTGCGTGCATGTGTATGTTTGATGCTATTTACCTTTTTAATAGCTGCTTTCTGAAAAGGTTGTATCATCTGTTTGACCAGTGATTTACAGGTTCTTTGTTCTTCTAACTGTGTTTAACAGCTTTCTATTTTTATCTCCCTCACTGGGTTTTAAACTGCATTAAAACAAACAACATCTGTGATGCACTTATATCTCTTTATGTAGGACACATATACCCAATGTCTGTCACTGTGATGCACTTTAGCAAAAACATGTTTGCTTTCTAAAGAGTTATATAAATGAAAAAAACTTGAAACGTCAGACATTGAATGCTTGTCTCCATCTTGATAAAGGTTGGCCGACTGTGTAAACACCAGGAACTATGATGTCAATAAGTCTGGGACTTTATCAGTCTTTTTTTTACAAAGTCTGACACGTTGGATTTTTATAAATATATTTCATGCTCGTCACTCAACCGAACAAAGCAAGAGACTGAAAAAAGCAGTGCTGTTTCTTGCAACATTTCACTTTTCTTCTGGAATTAACACCATCAAAACATGAACTGAGTGAAACAAATTAATCAGTATAATTTCCCCCTGTTGTTGTCCCTGCTGTCACAACACTGTGTTGTGAGGTCAAAACACGGACAGTCATTCTTCTTAATTATCCTAATCAATACGGGCATGTAAAAATTGCTTGGACTGCATCAGTGACAACACAGATCGGGAGCTAGAAGATCTTGACAGGTAATCCAATACTCATCCCGCAGCCTGTCATCACATCTAAAAACAAAAGAAGAAAGAAAAAAAGAAAAAAAGAAAAAAAGAAAAAAAAAAAAAAAAAAAGCTGATGTGAAAACAAAAATGAAAAACATGACCATAAGTGCAAGATTGCATGAGTTATCATTGCACAAATTCCTGAGATTTTTAGCTTTAATTTGCTTCTGCATGTCTTTCTTGAGTCCAAGTCCCTGCTCTCAGGGTGCTCGTCTAGACACTGGGACACCCAAAACCTTTGCATGAGGATCTAAAAACTTGCACTGGCTCCAGCCCAGCACCCCACGCGATTCGTTAGGGGTTGAAAGTATTAATCCATGACCGGGAGGTGTTTTACTATGCGGTGTGTAAATCAATATTGCATTAAAAGAACTTGCTTTTTATGTCTCTCACAACTCTGCAGCTCATGTTTTATGGGCTTTGTGGTGTTTAGAGCTAGAGCTAACCTCTTAGGTAGAGCTCTAAGCCGCACATGAAAAAGATTGAGTGAACTTTTCACAGATTTAATTTCACTTTGTGTCACTGGATATTATCAGCCAGCAATGCCATCCAAAAACTGAAAGAGGGCTAGTATTTGTCCATTTTACATACATGGCTTCTTATTTATTTGTAACATGCTGGAAGTATGTTATCATGAGAAATGCCCCGCTCTGCCCTGATCCTGAGGTCCTGTCCCAATCATTTTTTATCCTCACAGCCTTTTCAGGGAATGAGACCACATCTGTCTCCGTCACTATTTACACGCTCTTTCACCATAAAGTACTCCGAGTCACACATGCACACACAGACAAACACACACACACACACACACACACACATCCTCCTCCTATCTCATGTCTAATTCAAACCTGCCTTATGAGTCCCCCGACAGATCCACACAGAGTCAGCTCAACACATGCACACAGACATTCAATCACTGGAAAGCAGCGCAGGCCACATATAAATCCATCTAGTAAAGCATCTTCCAGACCGTTCCCAATGCGAATGAGATGTCCCAAAGCCTCATGGTGTTATCTGGCCCCTGCAAAGGCAAGAATGTGATCTATGCCCCCCTAATTGTTGCAGGGGGAGGCTTTATAAGCACACTGTGGATAGGCTAAAAGGCCAAATAAATCCTACCGCTTGTAGTTTGCTTATAAATCCTCACTTTCTGTCTTGTTTTGTAATTGTGGTGTCTTCTGGCGGCAGCATGAGGACAAATACACTTTGGTAATAAGTCTTAGCGGCTGCTTTGTTAGCCAAGAAAACCTAAGTTTGCATTGTTTGGAGGAATATGCAATAGCATATTTGACAAAATACAATACAAACCTTAAGAATTATTTACAAGTGCTATATGACCTCTGCCTGAATGGCTGTCAATCATTTCTTAGCTTTCTCTCTCTTTCTCTCTTTCCTGCTTTCTTAATGTCAGTATAGAGTATGTAGCTCACTATCAAATCTGACCAGTCTTGGAAGGTCTGATATCCGTGCCTGCTCTCTACAGTAGCTGGTTAGTCATGTCTGACATCTGTGGGTCCCCACAGTCAGGGTGAATGCCAGGCTTAATAATGCACCAGGGCGGCACTGTCGGGGGAGGCACACGGCACTCTGCTCTGCCTCTTCTGGTTTTGCGGAGCTGCAACATGCTGCAAACATTTCATGCAAAGGCCAGGGAAAAGTTAGCGACTAGCTAGGTGAACATAGTGGCGCACAGCAGCTAAAGAGACTTTTATTTTTTTTGTTAGGGGTTGGTGATGCTCTAAGGAGAATGAATGTTGGATTTACATTCATCAGGTGGCAAGAAACACGTTTCTAAATGAATGCTATTGTTGCTAACAAGTTCACTGCATCAACTTAAAAGGTAATAATATGTCAATGTTGTGTTTACAGCTCGTTTCCACTGCCAGAAACAATCAGTTATTGCTGGTTTTAAGGATTTTGGTTTCTTTTTCTTTAATGTACAGTATGTATTGATGCAGCTTTTTGGCCAAAGCTCTGATGCTAAACATCAATTTAACATGAATGCTGAAACTTTGATAAGCTCCTACAAAGTTCTAAAAGTAAAATGAAACTGCACTTTAACTTTTTTTAAATCATCAAATCAAATTCTATAACAACACCATAACTTAATCAAATAAATAAATCTTCAGTTCCAACGTCTGCTCGGAGTAAACAGCCAAAAACATTTTTGACCCAATAGAGTCTGCAATCAATCCTTCAGACAGAATTTACATGACACCCGGGGTGCGAGCGTCTTAAACACCCCATGTAAAAGCGCCTGATGCCATGTTGGTGCGGCTGTCAGTGTGGAAGAATAATCTCCCTCCTTCCCTCCACCACAGGCTGCTGACCTCTGGCTGACCCCCGGGCCAGCGGCTGGGGTGTTAATGTTCACCCTCACCAGGGTCGCACCCAGCATGTTTATTTTATGACACAGGAGAAAGGACCTCAGAAGCGAGTGTGGCCTCGGCACATTGACCCCCAAACCCCATTAGAAAGGAGGCGACTGAGGTGTAAAGGCCCTTTACTTATGTCCGAGCCACATTTTTACACTGGTCTGTCCTGATAGTGTTGTACGGCTACTGTTCAGCAGTAGCATAGACAAATAATGCTCCCATGAATGTCCCAGTGAACAAAACTAACTCCCTTACACAATGCAGGGTAAATAAAGATGCTGGCTAAATTTTACTGGACTATTTTTCACCCCTAGTTAAAACATTAAATACCAAAGATTGCCTCAAAAATCCTTTCATATAGAGAGCTGCAGGAATGAGTCCTAAAACCCAGAAATAGATTAGCATCTTAGCACTTCCAGTTCCCTTGTCACAAAGTCTATGGGTTTTTGAATGGGGTTTTGGTTATAGATGAAAGGTCTGTGGTTAACATAAGCTCAAGAAAGTTTCATGTTTTATTCTACGACATACATCATAGATACATCAGTAAACACCCCAGTCATGATTTCTTTAAGCTTTAAAGTCTCTTGAAAAAGGCAGGTTGCAAACAAGCGGCTAGGTGAGAGTACAGGAGTTGTCAGGGACAATCACGCCGAACACCAAAACCGATCCACTTAGACGACCTTGTTGTGTTTATACTCATGCTTTTGCAAACTATTGCTAACTTTATAAGAGGACAGCCTTTTGTAGAAGAGGTAAGCTGTAAATCAAACTGTTGGGAGTTAAGTAGTGGTGAAGCCATGCGACCGTGGTGTAGTAGTTCTTTTATATCCTGACATTAACTTTTTACTTCTGGCGATTGTACTTAGGTTTCAAAAATCATAAAAGTGGTGTTCATTTGTGAAGATAAATGTGCTGAACAGAATGTGTAAGTATCGTAAACTTTTGTTTGTCGCAGATCTTATTTTCTGCACTAATCCAAAAGCCAATGGATAAATCTCATTGGCTTTTTGTCGAGGGAACCAGGCTGATGTTAACTTCTGTGCTGGCCTACAAAAATACGTCATCTCTGCGGCACTCTATAGCAGTCGTCACACATTTTCTCACAGATTTGACTGACTCAGAATTAAAGTCAGCGTTTGCCTTTACATTGTATATTCACTTCACTTCATTTTGATACAATTCAAATCTTTATTTTTCCATAGAAGGAATCTGGTTTGCAAGTGTGTTTTTTTTTTTTTTTTTAAACACAACCATGTTTTATACTATGCAAACATGTATCAAAGAGGGTAGAGGCTGCTGAGCCACGCACCAGTGCTGTTTTGCATTTGTTGTCATGCTGTGAGAAGAAATCAAAAGAAAAAAAAAAGACGAGAAATCTCAAAGTTGATCAAGCTGTCAGTATACAGCAGTCTGTATACTTTTCTTTTTATACTAGCATCAACATCATCAGAATTCCTATTGTGGCTAAATGTTTGCGTAAGTATGCATTTGCATTTATTTGAACATGAATGCATGAGTGTGTGTGTGTGTGTGTGTGTGTGTGTGTGTGTGTGTGTGTGTATGTGTGTGTGCCAGCATTGTGCACGCATCACTCGGGAGAGAATCCGTCAGCCACATTTCCAATTCCGCTCAATTTCAGCAAGAATCTCAGTAATCCCACTGAAGAGCCGCGGTTCTCCCACAGTGACATCCCATAATGGCACTAACACCAGAGTGGTGGGCACCCAGTTACGACTCCCAGGCTCCATTCGGCGCACGTTCCCAATCCCCCAACCTGTCTGTATGCAAACAGAGCCCCCCCTCAGAGGAGAACACTGATCTGGCAGCCTTTCACTGAGCCCTGTGTAGACATATTTAATGCCTCAATAACCACTGCTTAAGACAGAGTGATGAACGCCAGGGGCTTTCATTACCACGAGAAGTTTATCCGTGTGTGTGTGTGTGTGTGTGTGTGTGTGTGTGTGTAAGTGTGTGTAAGTGTGTGTAGGTACAGTATGCACCGAAATAAGCGTCCCACTGTTATTTACCCATTGGGAATGTCAAGCTGTTGTTGTTTTAACAAAAATACATATGGCGCCGCCTCTTGTTCCACCAGGAGCATATGGCTTCCTGATTTGCTCTCATGAATTAGCACAACTAACCTGTCACAGATGCTACTAATCTGTCTTTCAGCATTACAAATTTATTTTGTGCTTAACATTTTACAGCTTACTGACAGGAGACGGAGATATGTGAATGTGCAAAAGTCGCGTTGATCAAGGTCAAATATGAAAAGCAAATAGAAGCAGTTACAAAATCAAGCACAGTTTGATTTGGCTAAAAAAAACAAAACAAAACAAAACAAAAAAGCTATTATTTGAATGGGACTTTCTTTAACCTCTCAGGGCCTTGTTGCCATGTACCTGTCAGTGCTGGGAGGTGCGGAGGCAGCTGGAGAGCAGGGTAAATACAGTCAGAAATGTGTCAGAGCATCAGTGCTACAGCTTATTGGCTCCTCACATATGTACACACTGTGAGGCAAGGCAGAGGCATACCCACAGGTACACAAACAAATATGGATTGATATGCCTGTAAAGTCTTGAAAGGCAGAGGGAAAAGATAAAGGGAACCCACATTTCTCGTAGGACACAATAGAATGCTGTGGAATAAGACTCATATCTGTGTTATCAAGACAACTATCAGCCCTCAGGCACAAATCTTACTTTACATTAGCTTCATCTGCAGGCTGTCTCTGTTTTTCTTCCACTTTGGCAATGAGGACAAGGAGACCCAAGAGGAAAGTCTCTTTCTCCCCAGACACTCATCACCCAGAGAGAGAGAGAGAGAAAGCGAGAGAGAGAGAGCTCGTGGAAGGATCAATTTGTCTACACAGGAAACTGTGTAATGTTAATCACAACTTTAATTTGGGCCGAATTAGCATTTTGATGAACTTGTGGGGCTGACTCATGTACTCTAAGCACCTTCAAAAGCAGCGCGCACAGAGGAAATGGCAGTGTGGTTAATTAACGCTCACACACAGCAGATGGGCTTCAGTGAAGGGCCTGGCAGAAAGAGACACAGAGAGCGAGAACTGATGGGAAAGAGTCACTGTTAATGGGAAAAATAGAACACAATATAAAATTTCCAGCCATCACTCTCCAGATAAAATGGCTGGTTCAAAACCGACAGCTAAAGAAAGCGGGGAGTACTAAAAAACATTTCAGTCTTTTAGGGAAAACAGAACACAAAGAGTCAGTAATAGCTTACAGAAGACACAACTGGCAAATCTTGGTCAAACATGCAGCCTGTTTACATATGCCCAACCGTTTCAATCTCGGAGCACAGAGTGTAACCCAACATGGTGCCTCAGTCTCATTGCTTTTCACTCGTTCTCTGAAATCTTTTGCTAACACATTTAGAATTGACTGTCAGGTTATTTTTCTATCTCCTCTCCGTCTCTTTAACATCTTGTTACCATACGTCCTCACTCCTGTTAGACGCGCACTTCTTCCCGGACTCTCCACACAGCTTTATGTCTCTCCCACACGTGTATAGACTCTATATGTCTTCCACCGTTCTCACTCCCGATAAATACTGTATGATACAGTATGCATCTAATCAGGGTGTTTGAATCTGTACTGGCAGCATGTTAGTCCGTGATGAAGTTATCTGTGAGGGTATAAAAGAGGAAATAGGAGAGAGAGGGGAAGTGGAGGAGAGGTTATAAATAGGTGGATCTCCATGGCAGCATGGGCCCACAGACAAACTAAACTAGTGAAGACATGGGGAAGGCCGGGGTAAAATTTAAAACCTACAGAATGATTTTGCATGTTTAAGCTCTGGTGTATACTTCACATTATTGCAGATTATTTTCCAAAGTGAACCCTAATGGGTTTTTTTTGTTTGTTTTTTTTATTTGTTTGCGACTTTTCAAAAAAGTTAATTTTTTCAATATCCTGCAGATCTACATAATTACCAACAATTTGCAGAGATTGAAACTTGAGTTGAGTGCTGATGTCACTGTTGTGTGGCAGTGTGTAGAGTTTGGAGCAGGAGCTGGACGGCAGCAACCTTTTAAGGTAAGGCCTTTTTTTTTTACTAAATTTGTGCTACACTATTCTCGATGTCCATGCTCACTCTTTGTTTGTCTCCCGGGTTTGATTTAGTTCATGAACACAATACATTTTGACAGATCTCACATCAGTTCTTGGGAAACAGTTCCGATGAAAAATGTACCTGGCGAGGTCTGAGTATTATCCTCAGTAACAAATAAAACATTTCTGTAACACGTGGCAGCTGTGACTGTGGCAATTCATTTTTGAAAGGTTTAAAGGGTTACTTTGTCAATTTCAAGCATTACATCTGGTTATAAGTGTAGGGCAGTACTACTGTGTATGTAAAAAAAAAAAAGAAAAAAAATTGCATTCAGCGATAAAGCCAATGCTAAATCAGTGAGTACTCTTTATAGAGGCAAAAAACAAAATACAAAATTGAATTCCCCTGCATTCTCTTTAGTGGAAAAAAAGCTGAGATGGAAATTGTAAGACTTCAAAATCTGAGGTTTCTGTTTTGTTTTTGCTTTTGTTTTTTTTTTCACCACAGCAAATTAATATTAACTACACTGTTACTGAAACTCTATCTCCAGAGGTAAGTGAGAAGATGTTTGTTTCAAGGCCTATAGGTTTATGTAAGTGAGATCATAAAGAGTGTCCAGAGAGTCAGTATCAGGTCCCATCAGGAGAAATGATGCACCACGTTCCTCGCTGAGTACCACTGACAGTGTCTACCTTCATCCTCTCACCTCCTTCCCACCCTTTCCTCAAATCCTTTCCCTAAATAACCTTCACTAACCTGTGTGTGTGTGTGTGTGTGTGTGTGTGTGTGTGTGTGTGTGTGTGTGTTGGGGAGAATTTCAGGCCTGGCTTCCCACAGCGAAGCATGATTTGTAAAAAAAAAAAAAAAAAAAAAAACACCATAAAAATGGAAAGACGAGTGAGACTCGGGTGGTGGGGAGGGAGGAGGGAGGGGTTGGAAGGACACCAAAGCGGGCTCCCCTGTTGTGACAGCCTGCGGTGGGGCATTAACAGGAGGTCCGGCAGGGTAAATCTTCTACCAGCCTCTCCGAGCGTGTACCCTCGGAGAATTTCCCAATCCCTGACAGGCTGTCAGTCACTGCAGAGGGAGGGCACTGCTGAGAGGAAGCTGCTTTAAGCCTGATCTGCACGTACTGAATCTCCATTAAAGATTAGCTTTTTATGTGTAAGAAGGTTTTGTTTGGTTTCCACGCGGAAAAAAAAAGAGGTCTAGAGCACCAAAATGTGGTAAGAGTGATGATTGTTTCTTTCAAGAAAAATCAACAAGTTACATGAACAAACCATGGTGACCTCTGACCTGTGGGTGGCTCCTGTAAGAAACAGGAAGGGGAACGAGAGCCAGTGATGAGGTATTGGTCACAGACAGTGATGCGAGATAGATTGGAGAGCTTGTGTTCAGCTTCAAAGGCATCGAAGGGAATACCTCCTCTGGAAACATCAGCTGTGAGGGATGCTGCAGTGTGTTGTCTTTGCTTTAAAGGCAGAATCAGAGACCAGTCAGTATGTGTGGGGGCTGCCCTTTAATTGCCAATGTGTCTGTCTGAAAGGGGAAAATAATAGAAAGGTATGGCCTTGTGGCGGTAATTTTTAGTCCAGTAGAAGCCACTTAGTTAGACACTCTCTCTCTATCTCTCTCCTTAACACACACACACACACACACACACACACAAAGAAGAAGACAGGGAGAAATCTGTTCCCAGGCAGCAGGACAGTCTCAAATTATGGCAGGATGCAGCATCAATTTAAGGGCTAATTATGTGCGTAATGAGCTCACCGTCATGCGTCCGCGCCCCCGTCACCGCGCCCGCTGCTCTAACCGCCCCCCCCCCAACCCCACCTCCCTCCACACACCCCTCCAAGCCCCCACACCTCACACACCCCTCCCTCCTCCTCCATCTGAGCGCCTGGTATCTAATTAAAAAACTACATGCGCCGCGGCGCTCTCATTTGATTCACACCATGGAAATTAATCCTCAGATAAACGTGTTTGACGGACACCAAACTATTGCATGAGCACTGGACGCGGCACATTGCTCTCTCAGTCGGGTGTAAACTGTTTTGCATTTGGCTTTAAAGCAAAAAACAAAACATAAAAACCAAAACACTTCCAATATAGCTCAAGACAAAACTGGTTAACTTGACTGGAGAGCAAATTTGGCAAGAGGGTAAATTAGAAATATCATCGAACACTTGTGCAGGGAAATCATGCAAACTCAACCTCAACATTTTCATTTCGAATGTAAAAGTTTAAGCCTGAACACTCTGGGCATGAAGCTCCGTTTCCAGTTTCTCCGTGTTTAAGCGCAACCAACAACAAACCCCTTAAATTTAGACGAGATTCTGAAGCTGAAAGGTTCTGAGTCCAGAGGAGGCGCAGTCCACCAGAAAACAAGGGAAGGATGTAGTGTCACCAAGGAATACAGGTGAACAGGTCCGTGTTTGGGTCAGCTGTGTGCAGTATGTACAAGATGTTAAGAGCTATGATGCTGAAAGGAGGATTTAAGGCCTATTTAATTAAAACTAGCAGCATGAGAAGAAAAACACTGACACATTTTTTTATTTATTCCTCGGTTGTGTTTGTGGGTCTTTTTTATTTTTTTTTATGAGTAAAACCGTCAGTAAATCTGCACCTCTTCTGATTATTTCACCAAATGATGTGTTGAATACTTGTTGAGCTGCGTTTCGACCAGTGGATGATGAAAAAAAAAAACTTTTGTCATGATTCAATTTCTGGATTTATTTCATCTTTTCAGAGGGAATAAAAACAATTCCACTGGAGAAGTCAACACTTATTTTCCATCTAAGTGTCCATAAGAAAACATATTAAATTAAAATAAACAAATGAAAATTGTTTGATGATTGTTTAATTTAACTGTGTAAATAAATGAATGTTTTTCTTTTTTCTGGAATAACAACTGCTTTAGTTTTAATCTGGATATCTTCTTTAAGTAATCAGCAGATGAAGGTCTTTAGAGTTTTGATTTAGCCTCTCACCTGCACAACATTTCCCTGCTACGCTGTTTTATCCGGATTTTTATTTTTTTATTTATTTGAGCTTGATCCGTGATCTACAGGCTAATGACAAAAAGACAACAAGATCACATCCAAGCTCACTCCGGGCACGGCCAAGTGTCGCGCATAGCCTACACCTTGCCGTACCAAATTGACGCCCACGGCAAGCGTCCAATCACCAAACGACTTTCAGCGATTCTATCCAATCAGAGCGGAGTGGGCACGCGGTGGGCGGGTCCCGAGCTGCTCCAGAGAGGGACGTTGAGATAGTTGAGGAGAGGAGGCTTGTTGGGCACGAATGCCACTCGTTGCGCGTCCTTATAATTTGGAGAGGTGTATGCAGCGCACGGCCCGTTCGCCTTTCCAGGTGGAAATCCAGGAGGAGCTGAGACCAAACTTAACTGGGACGACTGGTGAACCCGGTTCAGGACAGGTGAAATTCCCAGCAGGCTGCCTGGTAAAGGCCACAAGGATCGATTCTGATGTGGGAAAATACAGCGCGGGTAGGAATACTGCGAATGTATCTGTCTCAACAAGTCTGTCAACTACTGCTGCATGTCAACAGTTAGATAGGTAGATTTTCGTATATAAAAAAAAAAAAAAAAAAAGTTGCGGTGATTTTATGTCACTGACGTTTTTGTTTTGTTTTTTTTTTCCAACGCACGATTCAGGAATTGTGTTGGATCAAATGTCATTTCCTCCATACTGCAGCTCTGATCAGAAACATGATGCCTGCCTGAAAATCCTTTTTTTTTCTTCTTTTTTTTAAAAATTCATTTGATTGAAGGAGCAGAAACGCAGTGTGCAGATTTATTGTTTTTTGTGGATTTAGACTAAACATTAAAGACGTGTAAAATGACTGTTAGCAGTGTGGCCTCCAGCAAAATCTATAGAGGGAAAATGTCTGACCAGTATAGGGTGGGTTTGACTCATAAAATTAAAAAAGAAAATGAACATGAACCACGCATGTATTTCTGATCTACAGCCTACGTCTGTATATCTTCACCACAGTAAATGATTGTGTGGGAATTGTCAGTAGTGTTGTTTCCTGTTGCACGTCGCCTGTGTTGTTGCTGCTGTAACTGTTGCTGTCTTGGTGGTGATGTTGTGAATAGTGTTGTTTTCATATTGCGGCCATTGTTGCAGTTTCTCGTCGTGATGCCGCTGCTAAAAGCCGAGCACACCCCGGCTCATATATATATATTCATCAAATCAGACTTTTGCTTTCACTGATGACTGGTGCGGAAAATCCATGTATAATCTATAGGCTATAGGTTCCAGAGTCAGCTGCCTCTGACATGCCGGTGTGTATCAGACACTTAGCTTACACATCCTGTCCGGCGTTGGTGTGAACGCAGGCCTCTGCACATCTAAATGCAAGTGCTTTTTTCATATACAGCAATAAAGCAGTTTTTGTGTGTGTGTGTCCTGCAGGTCATGGATGAACACCAGCGGCTGCACCGAGGAGGTTAAACTTCAACCAGCTGAACGATCACTGACCAATCAGGAGTTACCAGGGATATTCACGCGTTCTGGATTCAACTGTTTATTTTTATTTATTTTTTTTAAAGAAGCTTTTTTTTCTTTTTTTTTTTTAATTGATAAAAAAATATATACAATGAAAAGGAGGCAAAGCGGAGAGGAATCAATCAAACAGCTGATTTGAATGAGCACCGCCGTGTCACACAAGAAGGGTATAGCTACAGTGAAAAGGCTCCGAGATGAAGGAGAAATCCAAAACGGCCGCAAGGACTAGACGGGAAAAGGAGAACAGTGAGTTTTACGAACTGGCCAAAATGTTGCCTCTACCGTCGGCCATCACCTCTCAGCTGGACAAAGCTTCGATCATAAGACTGACAACGAGTTACCTGAAGATGAGAATTGTTTTCCCTCAGGGTGAGCGATCAGCCCTCTCAAACAAAACACCTTCAAGTTTTTTTTTTCCTTTTTTTTTGTTGTTGAAATTTTTCCTTTCAGCTGTGGAGCCCACTTTAGAGAAATTACAGACTACCTTTTCATATTTATCTTTATTACTACGCCTATAATTAACGAAGTTGCAAAATATTGACGACCCACTTTGATCAACATGTTTGCAAGGGTTAAGATCATAAAGTCGAGATTTTTAAACCACAGAAAATAAATAAAATTATAAGAAAAATTACAGCAGGCCGGTTTTATGAAAGGCTAAAGTAGCCTATCATTTCCTTATAATATGCTAGGCTAATATCACAATATAATTATGTTTTAATGGAGGCTCACACTCCGTAGATTAGTTTATATAAAATACAAATACTATGGTTAATAATAATTAAAGTCCCTTTAGCTCTGAACAATATTGTAGTGACGTTATGGGGAATTCAAAATAAAATGAAATGACATTTAGCAGCCTATATGTCACTGTACCCGCGCTGAGGGCCCACAGGCTCACTTAAAGCCACACACAAATAGGCCTAAATAATATGATCGCGATTCCGGAGTCCTCACAAATGGATTATGATCGTTTTTAATTCAGTGTGTCCAAAGGAGGCGATCTGCCACCATCTTTTATACAGGTCTCTGCAGGCGTCTCTGACTGCGTGAGTGAGAACAAGATGTACCAATTATAAAAAAGGCACTGCAAGGCTTCTAATCACCTAAAGCCATGTAAGCAGGAGGCACACACACACACACACACACACACACACACACACACACACACACACACACACACACACACACACACACACAATCATACACAGCCTCTCTTGTAGAGGAAACAAATGCTAAAAATGATCTCCCATGAAATCAGATGATAAGCTCAGGTTTTTGCTGCCATGTATACTTAATATAACAGACAGGCCATGACATGTAACATAAAACATTATCAAACAGACTAAATGAATATATATATTTATATAGAGCGAGAGAGAAACATTTTTATCAGTAATATTTGTAATATGTAGTATCATTCATCTTTCTATGTTAGTCCGCCATTCTCTCCATCCTCTCATCTGATGGCATGGTATTAGTCGACATGTCTGACAGAAGAGGCCTGTTTTTATTTTCATCTACAGCAGGGGAGCGGAACACCTCATTTATAGACGATACTCGAGCTCCACAAGATTTCTGATGAAAATTAATGAATTTCAATGAGAAACACTGGTCACTCGTTGTGTTGCATTTACATTGGAATAGAGTGACCAACAATCCATAGAAGACAACAACCATCACTTTCAATAGGCCAACAAAAATAAATAAATACAATTTTTAAAAAGCAAAACATAAATTATTATTATCAATAATAATGGTATTATGATTCATTGAAATTTCTATTAAAGTTACGTCATCTCTCCAGCCTATATTACAGCAGTTATAAGAGGCACGTCGCCTGTAACTCATGTCTCCAGCTGGTCCAACATGTGAGAGACATGTGGGGACACTGTAAATGCTTTAACACTATAATAGACTTTTTCTTTTCTTTCTTTTTTCTTTTTTTCTTTTTAAAAATCAGGCTCTCCTCTGGCTTGAGGTTGCGTGTCTGTGTCACACAGAGAGATACAGACTTGCCTTTTTCAGAATGCTAATAATAAGAATACAATTAATAATAATAATAATAATACAACAATAATAATAACAATAACAATAATAATAAATATAACAATAATAGTAATGTAAAATATAACAATAAAATATATAATAATAATAATGTAGATTTATGTAACAATACTGTATAACCAATAACTAAATACTGTATTATGTTTTTGCATTATTAATATAAATAAGAGCCAGCAGTCAGCAGCGTTGTCTCACTCTCTCCAGGTCTGGGTGAAGCTTGGGGTCACGCAAGTCGAACAAGATCTTTGGACAATATTGGACGAGAGCTGGGATCTCATTTGCTGCAGGTACATTAATAATTGTTTAAAAACTATTATTGATCAGCTTCAGGGGGAAATGGTCGTCATGACGAATAATTTTCAGAGGTAGTAACAGTGGCCATGTGGTTTATTTACAGACGTTGGACGGATTCATCTTTGTTGTGGCTCCGGATGGGAAGATAATGTACATTTCAGAGACGGCGTCGGTCCATTTGGGACTGTCTCAGGTCCGTTTGTGCAATCACATTTATTTATTTCATATATATATATATATATATATATTCTTTCTGTGTGTCTGTTAGTCTGATAGCCTGTCCTTATTAATAATTTAATGTAATTTAATACAACATCATGTTGATGGTTTCTAGGCAAAAAAAATAGCTTCAGGAAATCCTTACCTGGTAATTACCTGAGTTCATCTCAACAGGTAGAGTTGACTGGGAACAGTATTTATGAATATGTCCATCCTGCCGACCACGACGAGATGACAGCTGTCCTGACACCACATCAGCCCTATCACTCACACTTTGTCCAAGGTAAATTACATTTCCTTTCTGGAGCTCTCTCTCCATCGTACGTTTGCAATTTAATTACGACTCGTTGTGCCTAGAGCCAGCACGTGGCTAAAATAGATGTTAATGATGTTGCAGTATATCAATGAAATATTTATGCATGTAATCTGCACCAGTGTGTGCGTCTTACATCGGATAGAACTGCAATAACAATTCCTACAGGATGCATTTTGAATCAGTTAAGTCGCTTTATAATTTTACATGCATGTTTTTTATTTATTTATTTAACACTAATAATGCATTTATTTTGTAATCATTGCGTATTATTATAAAATGCCTCCATGTTTGAAATAAACAAGTGCGCCATCGTGGTCTATGAGACTAGGTATTTCAATATGCAGACAAATAGCGACAGCCTGCAGTTTTTTTTCCCCCACTCACATGAGATTGGAGTTTATGATTGGACTCTTATTTAGCCTGTTATCGCTCAGTCACAAATATCTTCCCTGCAGAATATGAGGTGGAGCGTTCTTTCTTTCTGCGGATGAAATGTGTGCTGGCAAAAAGAAACGCAGGCCTCACCAGCGGCGGATACAAGGTAGACCATGAAGTTTTGTCACCGACAAACCAGTGTTTAATTAACGTTTTATTAATTAACAAAACAGTTAGATGCAATTCATTAATTCATTAATTTTAGTATAAAAATATCAGTCACTAGGCCTGTGTTTTATTTCTATCTAAGGAAAAAAAAAAAGATTCCTGTGAGTCACTCTGTCATAAGGAATTCAGCACAGGAAGAATTGGAATATTGTTTAATGTTTATACAATATTTACAATAAATAAAATAATAATTCTATATTCCAGTTGATGGATATATAAATTATGGAGTTTGCTTCTACAGTGTTAATTTTAATTTACTACACCCTTTAGAAAAGGGGCATTTCATAATGTGTGTTATTGCTGTATGACAGGTGATCCACTGCAGTGGCTACCTGAAGATCCGCCAGTACAGTTTGGACATGTCACCTTTTGAGGGCTGCTACCAGAACGTGGGCTTGGTGGCTGTGGGACACTCTCTGCCACCCAGCGCCGTGACTGAGATCAAACTGCACAGTAACATGTTTATGTTCAGAGCCAGTCTGGACATGAAGCTCATCTTCCTCGACTCCAGGTAGGCACAGATGAAAATAATAATAATTAAAAAAAAATGTGTTTGTTAATGTAATGTTTGTTAAAAAAGAAAAAAAAAGCTCTGAAACACTGCTTTTTATCCCTGCAGGAATACAGGCAAATTTAAAACATCCTTGAATTGCAAAGTGTATTTTTAACATCGCTGCTTAATTCCCCTCCAGGGTAGCAGAGCTGACAGGTTACGAGCCCCAGGACCTGATAGAGAAAACTCTTTACCATCACGTCCACAGCTGTGACATCTTCCACCTCCGCTGTGCTCACCACCTCTGTGAGTTACAAGCCTTCTCTATTATGCTTTTTACAACAGACCCTAACTGCTCAGACAACCTGCTGCAGCCACCACGTGCTGACAATCACACTTACACACAAACGTGCATGTCATTAAATACAGTAATCTCTGTTTTCTCTCCTGCTTCTTTTTATCTCCTTCAGTGCTGGTAAAAGGCCAAGTCACCACTAAGTATTATCGTTTTCTGGCCAAGCATGGTGGCTGGGTCTGGGTCCAGAGTTACGCCACAATTGTCCACAACAGCCGATCCTCGAGACCTCACTGCATCGTCAGCGTCAACTACGTCCTCACGTGAGTCTCAGTACAGATTTCCATCCTAAAAATAAGAGGAAAACTTTTCTAAAGAGAGCTAGTCTTAAAAAAACTAAAGTTATATGACAGATACTTCCTTGAGACAAATTCATGCATATGAATCTGTTGTAATATTTTATGTGAATCATACATTTCAAATAATAAGTTATTACATTTATTGCATTTTGTACTAAAATCCCTGAAATTACAGAATCATCATAACACACGGTTTACGAGGCAATACTGGTGTAAATGCAGCTGCATTTTTAATGGTGTTTGCTGAGGGAACAGCATTGAATATTTAACTAGATTAAGTAAAATCATATCATACACTCTTATGATCCATGCTCGAAGCTCACTCTATGATATGATGGGTCTTTGTCTCTCGGAGAAATCCCTCCCTTTATCCCTCTGCAGCCTCTCTGTACAAATCCACCAAAACACTGTGGCTACAGGGCTCAGGCAGTTGTGTGTCATGAGAGCACAAAGCACACTAAGGCCCTCTGAGACAGCAAGACAAACATCAAGGTTCAACCCCATCAAAAAACCCCTACTGTCACCATCGATCCGCAGTCTAAGGAAAGCTGAATCGATCAAACGGTGAACTAGGAATCAATAGCTATCTCATAGCTGTAGCACATGTTGGATTTTCCTTGTTAGGTTTGGTTGATCCAAATGTCGCTTTTCCTGTGTGTGTGTGTGTGTGTGTGTGTGTGTGTGTGTGTGTGTGTGTGTGTATGTGTGTGTGTCTCCTTCGACGTGTGTGATAGTTTGTGTGTGTGAGTCTGTACGTGCATGCATGCATATGGCAGCACTCCAAGTATTGATTCTTTCAATGCAGTAAGGAGAAAACAAAGTAACTACATTAAAATGACAGTGAATTTCCAAACGTGTAATTAGGTTTAACACCGAAGTAAAAAATAGATGAATAAGATAAAAACAACTACATTAAAAAAAAAAAAAAAAGACAAGCCGCAATTCAATCACCTTGTCCCAGCAGCATTTTAACCCAACAATAATTCATTAATGAATCATGTTTGGAGGTTGGACTGGTGGCGCATTTCAGACATGAGGTGCTCTGACATTGAACCTGAGGTGGAATTCGGCTAACACAGCTGAGTTTGCACAAAGGCCCAACATTATTGGCTCAGACATAAGTCAGCTAGGGCACAGATAGGATGCAGAACCAGCCACCGCAACTATACCTGCAAGAGCAAATAACACTCACACTGTGTACTGGCTATCCAAACACAGCCTTTCCCCTAAGGTGTTGTACATAAAGAATGGGTCATATTTAGAGTCATATTAAAGAGGCTGGCTGTGCAGGGTCAGGGATGGGCCACAGGGTTTAAAATGCCAGGCAGCTGCTATTACATACTGTTGATGTGATAAGTTAAGAATAGGCTCATGTTTGCTGAACACTTGACACAGGAGCCTTTTCACTCCCTCGACAGTGTCACTTGGATTGAGTTCAGCCACAGGACAGTGGGTTAAAATGTCAAAAGATGGTGCACATGCTGCATGCACGTGCACAAATAAAATCCATTCAAAGACTGATATTTGTTTTTGTAAGATGCTTGCAGGGGTGATTCAGTGCAGAGATAGTGTGCACATGCATGTGTCTGTGTGCACATTTACTCATGTTGCTTTCTGGCAATGGTTGTACGGCATAAAAGAATGATTAACTTTCCTCAGGTTGTCTGTTATTTTTCTCAGAGGTGGGGGGGAGCTTAATCTCTTTATCTTAAACGCTGTTTTCACTTCTCATAGTCCTCACATCATTCACATCATAAAAGTGGGCTTGTAAAATACGTCCGGCTATCTATATTCAATATTGGCCAAGACGTCTGCTGCAGACTAATTACTGATTATCTCGCTTGGTGCACTGCTACCACCAGGACTGTTGAAGAAAGAACGACGGCGCTCAGATTATATCGGGGAAAAAAAATGCTAAAAGGATTCAGACGTCCTGAATTAACTGGGAATACTGGAAGGTTAAAGGTGAACAAGTAAAAATATGGCCTCGCTTAACAACGTTCAAAGTGTCCTTGAGCAAGGCATGACCATCAATACTTAAATGAAGCTGCTCAGTGACCTGCAGCAGACATAAAGCAATGCGAACCGAAACAGCAAAGCTAGCAGCTCTGTGAGGTTCTACTTAGCATAAACGCCAGCATGCTAACATGCTCACAACGACAATGCTATCATGCCAATCTTTAGCAGGTATAATGTGTGCCACCATTTTATACGGGTACTGTAGCTTTAGCACACCTTACTCATCTTTAGCCAGCCAGCATGCTAACATTTGCTAATATGGCTTCACACAAAGTACAGGTTGTTGATGGGAATGTCATTAGTTTTGAAGGTATTTGGTCACTTTGAAATGTGAGAGGATCTTCAAAGTCAGTAGGGTTCATCATTTGGGGGTCATGAGAATCTTTACAAAATTTAATAGCAATTCATCCAATCGTTGTTGAGATATTTTAGTCTGGACCAACATTGCTGGAAGGTTTTTTAGCCACTGACAGGGCTAAAAAGTCACAACCTAGATAAATATAGGTTAAAATTTATTCTTATTTCTAACCTATATTTTGTTTGTGCCAAAAGGGACACAGAGTATAAGGGAATGCAGCTGTCCCTGGACCAAATGAGCCCCACCAAGCCAGCCTTCCCCTACACCGACAGTCACACTGAGGAGAGGAAGAGCACCAAGTCACGTCTGACCCAGGCCAAGGCCAAGGCCAGAGTCTCACCCTACCCACAGGTAATAAACAGTATGGTTTGTAGAGCTAAATCAAGAAAAGAGACAAACTCTCTGAACCGTGATTTTTTTTGTTTCCGTCCAGCAGTTTTCCGCTTTCAATCCAGAGCGTTCAGAGTCAGACCAAGACAGCCAATGGGGAGGAAGCCCTCTGACAGACTCAGCATCTCCTCAGCTGCTGGATCCCGGTGAGGCTGCAGAGGCATCTTGTGCCTACCGACTGTATCCAGAGTCTGGCTCCCTGTGCTACAGCCTTGGTCTATCCGAAGAGGATCTCGCCCATGCCCAAGCACATCCTCACACCACCACCTGTGATCGCGTCCGGTGCCAGAGCGGCCGCTACTTCCTAGGAACCCCCCAGTCGGGAAGAGAGGTGTGGTGGGACGCCACACGCTCCGTGCTCTCGCTGCCGAAATCCTCGGTGGAGAATAGCGAAGGCTACGAAATCACATCCTACCATGGAGCCATTCACGGTGAGGTGTTAGGGTTGAGACCACAACCATCTGTCTCTGAAAATAGCTCTGACCTAGCTTCTCCTGGTAGCTGTTTTGCAAATGTTATTATGGGACATGCTAAGTTGTTTACGACGTCTCTTGCCAGTGTCCCGATTGCTACCATCTGTTCAGAAATTGCCTGCAACAGAAAGCCAAGTTATTTCACATTTCACATCCTCAAACAGTGAAGCAACCCCCACTATGCTTCTGCCAAGACATTCCCTCTAACAGACCATGATTCTATATGCATTTAAAGCAGAATTACACATTACATGTACAAACTCGTGGTTTTAGCAACTTAAATATAGATGAGAAGACAAGATACAGATCTTGTTCAGAGCTTTTTAATCACACATTGTGAATCCCGGCAGAAGGGATTCAATTACTTATTAACACAGTGTAATTTATTTCTTTTCCTGTTTTGAAATGTGGCCTTTGCACTCTCCGTACAGGACGGGGCCACTGGGATGAAGACAGTGTAGTGAGTTCACCCGACGGAGGCGGGTCCACCAGTGATTCAGGAGAGCGTTACCACGGTGACCACTTCCGGGCAAGCCCTCGAGAGCCGAGCAAGATGGAGACCCTGATTCGTGCCACACAGCAGATGATCAAAGAGGAAGAGAGCCGTCTGCAGCAGCACAAGGCGCCGCTGGATGTCTCAGGGCTCACCAAGGCTCAGAGCCCGTGTTTCAACTCGCTACCCCACCACTCACAGCTCACCATGCCCAGCGTGGTGTGTCGAGGCCCGGGGGCCCCCAGCATCGACCTCCCCTCCGAACGCCTCCATCACCGGGACGGCATCAAAGTGCTGGGCCCCCATGACAACGACGAAAACACGACCAGTCCTGCTTCTTTGTCTCGTCTCAGCAGCCCCAGCTCTGATGGGATCCCCAGGTCGGGCCTCTCTCTCACCAAAGACTACATGCAGACGGATCTGTCCCCCCACCCTTCACAGCCCCAGGGGAGTCCGCTGCTCTATCCAACCCAGGAGAGGCAGCAACTGGACAGGCAAGCAGCCTATGCTTTGACTGGGTACTCCCTGGAGCACCTCTACGACCCGGAGAACCTGCGGAGTTACTCGGGACTGGCCTGCGGAGGAGTCCAGTATGATGTGGCGTCTCATGTGAGGATGCAGGCTGAGCAGATGCAGGGACACAAGGCCACCTCAGTTATCATAACCAACGGGAGCTGACGATATCTGGTGCAGACAGATCCTGTTCTCTAAATGAGGATGTTACAGTATAAGGTGGTGCTGTATGCACATGCAACACTGGCCAGGTGCTTGATGGGAAAGGCGAGACAATGAAAAAAGAATGAAAGGTACCTGCACAGGGTTGATGTGCTCTCTCTGGCTCATCCAGCACAATTCTTGTCCGTCAGGCCTGTGTATCATAACACTCTCTTTCTCTATCATCACAGGACGATTTTCCAAGACTCTAAAGGACTAACACTCAGTACACCACCCGGCACAGGGCGGAGGTTTTCTCCATTACATAGGAATACAGTGTTATTTTAATGTCAGTGAGCTGAATTCCCCTCCTTGCAAAGGCGACCCAAGTTTTGAGTCTGGTTAAACATCAAACCAGTGTTTCTGTTCCAAACGTCTTACGCATCATTGGCCATGTGAGTTAATCTGTCCTGGACACGATTTCCAAAGGCAGTAAGAAAATGTGTTGTTCCACTGCCCCTTCACCTGAAAACTCCATTGCACAGAGCATAATGTTTGACACATGAAGTGCAACATGGGAAAGGCGAGCAATTCGCTATTGTAAGATGTCAATGTTTCCTGGTATTTATTTGTCAGTGGGATATTTTCTGTATGTGTCATTTCTTTCTGTCCAAGTAGAAACTTTACTGGTGGCATTAAATTAGTTTTGGTGTTTGGATTGCACCAACATTAGATTAAAAAAAAAAAAAAAAGTGGAAAAAACAGAAAGAAAAAAATATATCTGATATGTAAAAGTGTAAAATATGCAGGTCAACTTTAAACTCTTTTAATGTGTGTGTGACATGGCCTCACTTAGAGCGCAAAGAGAGATTACAAAACTCATTTGCAATCTTCCCATGGCCTCTACATATAGGCATTGTATGTATCGACTTACAGTTGTGGCTGAAATGATATTGTTTACATATCAGAGTATAATTTTTCCTGTTTTTACCTCACTTAACCTTTACCCAACATATTAGCATATGTAGCGTATGCTTTAACACCCTTAAATTCTGCTCCACATGCAAAGAAAACTATTTGTTTTTTATCTTGTTTTGTCATGACAGCGTAAAGGGTTGAAATGATTGATACCAACTTATCTAAAATATGTTGAATGTTTTTAGTTTCTTATTTAATTTATGATGTAAATATCATCGCTCAATGAACTTTTGGACAAGAAGTGACAAGATTATTTATTAGTTGGTTAAAAAGTCTCTTAAATCTGAATACAGTTGAAAATGAATAACTTTTGTCTTTGTTGATTTTTGTCCTACAGATGTTGCCATCGAAAATGTTTTGAATGACAGCACATACTGTTGCTACCCCCAGAAACTGCTCATTTAGACATACTATAGATATATGTCGGATGTATGTTGTTCACCCATCATGAACATTTAGGGCAGGTTTGTACAATGCATTTTGAGATTTATAGATATAAATATAGTTTTACATTTATATACATATACACAGTCATTACGTGTCCAATCCAACACAGAAAAGACACACAGCTATTTATTAAACATAAAAAAAATTCTAACATAATATATAGGCTAGATGTAGGTTAAAAATATATAAATATACAGTATAGACAACCTTTAAAGTTTAAGGCTATTTTTAATTTATTTTTTCTAGAGTTTCGTCTTAAATTATTTTGATAAAATAAAAGCATTGTTAAAAAATATTATTAAAAGACCAAAACTGACAATGTAAAGATGTCAATCTTTAAAACTAAGCCACAAATATATAGTTTCATTTTTGAAAAGGGCTAACTAATTTCTTCAAACTGCGGGGAACTGAAGTTTTAGCAAACATTACTCAAACAGGAGTAATAGTCCATTTGTTGGGGACTATTTTCAGCCGCGGATGAATACACGTTTGGCGCGCTGAGAGCATTTATGGCACCAGGATGGTCTATTTTGGGATTAACTCCAACTACAATGGCCATGGTCATTTTACTCAAGGAATATATGACCATCAATGCAACAAGTGTGACTCATTTATGTGTTTTTAACAGTTTATGAACAACAATGGAGCTCTATATAAGTTATATCAGGCTTTAGACACACAAACAATACTTGTTAGTAACAATTCATTGTTGGTTTTGGTTATTTCATGGGACTTGTTGATATAAAAATATAGAATATCAAAAGCCTTATAGTAAAATTTTTAGATATACCTGGCAACAAGTGAATTAACAGAGGGCATTAGTACAAACCTCTAGTACAAGAAATTAGTGCAAATCATTACAACGGCAAACTGCTATGACTGCCGAGCTGTCACATTTTAAATGCACTTGCAGCAACACGTTCCCTCTGTTGGAGCAGTTGAACTCGCACATTTAGCTGCTCCGACCTCTGCTCGGAGGCAATTTCTCTGCCATGTATTTTAATGTATGTAAGTTATTCACATGTAGCTGGAGAACTGGCCTGCCTGCCTGTCTGAGCTGAGAGGGACCTGGACACAGTCTGGGCCTGGATGCAGAGCTCCCATCACTCACCACTGACATGGCCATGTGATGGTCTGCCAGATATCACTGCTGCTGCCATTCCAGGAGGTAGAACGCTCTGCTGTTGACATCAGCCAGGGTTTAGGAAGGGTGTGTGTGTGTGTGAGAGTGAATGAGTGTGGGTGAGTGTGTGTTTTTTGCTGAGATACTTCAATAATAAGAGGCCTATTTTTTTCTAAACACTGGGGGTTTTGCCTGATGTGCCCTGAAGGCTTTCACGTGTAGAGTCGGCTACAAATGCGGCCAAACACTGGGCCTTTTGCCCAGACTTTGCACACTTGCATACACCTCCCCACCCATCTCCCCACCCGCCTCAACCCCCACCCCCCATTCCACCCAAGATCCTGTCAGTCCTACCTCAGTCCTATAGAAAGAAACAGGCTATTACAGAGCCTCAGAGTCCGCGGGAAGCTGCAGAGTTGTGAGCCAGTAGAGGGGAAAATGAACAGTTTTTGAGAGGAAAAAAAACATATAATTAAGAAAAGCAGAAGTGGAAGAAGCAATTAGATCGTTTACTCATGCAAAAGTAGCAAGACCACAATGTAAAAATACTGTCACAAGCAAAAGTCCTGCATCCAAAACTTGACTTGAGTAAAAGTATTTAAGCACCATCAGTACAAAATAATAGTAGTTATGCAGGATGGCTATAGTTTCAGACAGTTATATTATTATTATTATTATTATTATTATTATATCCATGATATTATTGCTTGATTATTACAAAACAATGTGTGAGCAGCATTTTAAGGTTGTAGCTGGTCAAGGTGGAGCTAACTGAAACTACTTTATATACTGCTGGGTTGTTTCATCTGTAAAAATCATCATCTTTTATGAATTGATACTACATTTTGGATGCCAAATCTAAACTAATAAGGCTCCCTTTATACATTATATTTAGTGGTTCTATTAATGATGAATAAATGACACACTGAAGCTTTGTAGATTCATATCCATGAATCTGAATAACTTTTGAGTTGCTAAGTTGTGAAATAACTGCAGAGTGTAAAGTAAAATCTAAATCTGTGAAGTGACTTGTGACAGTAGCTGTTAGACATAGTGGAATAGACAGTAGTAATTTGGGGAGTTGGGGAAAACATTAACAGGAGAGACCTTTCTTAAAGAACAGCTGAGGTATATCTGTTGTTTTTTCTTTTAGGAGTGATTCAAGAAGTTAGTGGAGGACAGCAGATATTGGGAATAGAATCATTTCAATCAGGTATAAAACAAAGGATCGTATGATGTCACTGCATGAACAGATGTGTTATGTTAATCATTTCCTTACTCTCAGGAAGCAACCATAATGAACCACAGTGCTGCAAAATGAAAGCATCGGCAGTTAATTTTACTACTATGCTACTGAGTGAATCAGCTTTGTTTGCACCATAAGGCATTAGCAGTTAGAGGAGATAAAAGGTGGCTGGCTGTGTCATGCAGTTGACTGAGAAAAACTATAGAACCGCAAGGGGCGAGATCCCAGGGTTTCACAACTGCAGTGAAGGAGAAATGGATCCTAACCTCGCAAACGACCACAGAATACAAAGGTGCAGGTGGCGAGGCTCAGAATATCCCCCGAACGTCTATGTGATTGATTTCAGGCCCGGGATTGAGGCACGACTGCATATTCATACATCAGTTGAAGTGTTCTTCCGCCAGTGCCTCTATAATTCAACCTGGCACTTAGTGAAGAGTCATCCTTATGGAGCAGCTTCAGACCGGCGCAGAGGAAAATGTTTCAACATGTTTTCTGTTCTATGCGCACCTCTTTGAGCGTGAACTGACATTTTATAATTGTTTAATTCCGCTCACATCTTTTTCTTTTTTTTCTTTTTTTTTCCACCCTCAAGTATTCAGCCAAGGAGCTGCAGCTCCTGGATGTGTTGCGCCAAAACACAACTACAAAAGTGTGAAATCAAGCAAATATCGTACACGGTGCATGCAAACATTTCCCATGCAGCAATAAAGCGCCAGTCAGCCGAGGGCAAAAGAGCTCAAGACCTGGGAAAATCATTCAACCATGGCACTTGGTGACACCTCAGTGGCAGAACTCACTGCACCAAAACACATTTAGATGTTCTGATCGGATGGACCAGGATATTGAGGTCATGTGGTCGATCTGATTGGCTGAGCCGGGAGACTGAGGTCATTTTTGCAAAGAAGGGAGGAAATAAGGTTTCTGCTGCTTATAAAACATGCAGTAAATTAAAGGCTGTGTAAACATTACAACGCAATTTCATATATTTTAGGTCTTTCTCTTCAAATTTCACAGATTAGGATTAACAATCCATTTAATGAATCCCATGAAAAGACCAACACCAGCAATGTGTCACTCAGTACTTTCCGTCTTTCCCTGGCCTATGAGCGCCCTGAGGCTCCAAGCCTTATACAGAATGTAAATCTTTAAAAGCAAGTCACAAATATAATATTTGTCAAATCCTAAATCAGCTGGGCCTTAGTCTATAGTTTTTAGCAAACACAATTCCAACAGGTGAAACCAGTGCATTTATTGAGGACCACTTTCAGCTGTAGATTTCTTGTGCCAGTGAGTATTTATCAGAGTTTTTGGACATGGGATTCCTTGACAATAAGAAATACATAATACACAATATCATCAGACTTACCCTTTAAATATCATAGCAAACACAAATCTAAATGTTACTATTGCCCGTCATTGCCACTGTGTTTTGTGTTATATAAAGTCACTGGCATGACCTAAATTTACCATGTTTAATAAGTTGATTACTGTCAAAAATACAACCAACAACAACCAACAACCAGCAACCAACAACCGGTGACTGATGAATGTCAGTCTCTGATAGCGTAAACAAAACATTAATGGTCTGCTCAGGTGTGATGATTGTACTTGATGTTAGGATTACACCAAATTCACTCTAATTTGCATGGCCAACAACTGAACCGTGTGAAAGCGCCTACATTGTTTTAAAGCCACAAAAACACTTAAACACTCAGGCCACACAGAAGAAATCCCACAAATTTAAGAATGAATTATCTTTTTGTAAGTTATCTTGATGGAACTTTGTGTTTTAAATCAAAATCATAGGGAAAGCATGATCATTTTTATAAAAGCGTAACAAAACCCCCTTAATTTAAAACTCACTAATCTCTCAGCAATAAGGCTATTAAAAAGACTACAAGTACAATATCCTGAGCCCCTGTCACACACACACACACACGCACACACACACACGCGCGCGCACACACACACACACACACACACACACACACACACAACCAAGGCTCAGACAGTGTGAATCTAATGCCCTCCAATCCTGTGAATCCCTTTGTTCCTGATTTCACACTTGATTTGCCCACAGCTTGAGTCTGGCTGGTATCAGCGCTCTTCTCACTGCTTTCACTCCTGCCAAATCCACAGAGCCACACAGGATCCATGTCCCCTCTCTCTCTCTCCCTCTCCCTCTCTTTCTCTGTGCTCTCGTCTGCCATTGTTCCTCCTAACATCTCTACGAAAAGCTCTCTAACTCGTGCCAAAGAGTTTGTGTTTGTTTGTTTGTTTGTTTGTTTGTTTGATTGCATCTCACTCCATCTTACTGTAAACACCTCATCAATCTGCCAAAGATCAGGTCAGAGTGAATTCTGACGCCGTCATGTTGAGTTTCACTTGATTTATGCTGTTGTTTGAGATAATTTCATCATGGTGATGTGTAAGCACAATAAGTCCTCTGGATATATGTCTTTATCAAATGATTTCCTGTAGAGGTGGAGGGATAATCCCCTGGTGCATTGACAACCAAACCACATGCATGCTACAAATCGTCCATAAATCTTAAGATTGATTCAACACCTCTCATGAGAGGCCTTTCAGCCGCTCTGTTTTGAAATCTTCTGTTTCTAAAGCGGCACATCAGCCGGGCTCTTCTACTCCTACGATCCCCTCTAGCACTCGTACCGAGCAGATATTGTGACAGCTGCATGAGGGCAAGGGAAAGGAAAGGGAGG
>NW_019525097.1:5909303-5927162 GCF_002814215.2 Seriola lalandi dorsalis | reverse complement strand
GGGGGGGGGCAAGAGGGAGAGCGCAGGACACGGACAAGGAGAAAGAAGGAGAGAGGAAAGAGCGAGGAGAGAGTCCCTAGAGAGAAGGTGCCGGTGCTCCACAGCTCCAAGCCACCGTCTGCATGCCAATGAGGAGATTCCCCTGCAGCAGCAGCAGCAGCAGCAGCAGCAGCAGCAGCAGCGGCGGCGGCGGCGGCGGTGGTGGTGGTGGAGCAGAGCAGCAGGAGGGGCCGGTGCTGACACTGTACCACTATAGTCCTTGATAGTCACATTACACACTCCTCACAAAGGAGACGAACACCAGATGGATTTCTAGAGCAAAACACTGAGAAATGATCAAATACCAACAAAAAAAAAAAACCCCAAAGTAACTGTAAACAAGCTGGTGATAATTATCTCTGTGTAACAACATAATCCAGATTATCTAATTATTCCAATATGACTTTCCCCTTCCTCATCAAAGGGCAAACCTATAATAACCTTTTCCTATTATATATAATCAATCAATTAATGTTCAGTGTATTTCATGATGTAATTTGCTTTGTTCCCACTTTCCAAGTACAGAAAGAGTTTGCAAAACCAGTAAAAAAAAAAAAAAAAGCCAGAGTGAGCTGCGCTTAATTAAATTTTTTGCAAACTTTATGTCTACATTGAACTTAGCTCTATTTCATCTGATTCTTTTGGGCAAAGAAACTGGTTGTCCCTGCCTCCTCTAGGTTTTAACTATGAGCAGCAGACACTAAACCCTGCTGTTTACTTGTGACTGAGCAATTCTCATTAAAGGATACACTTTTTCAACTTTGCCTTGAAACAATAGTCAGGTGCCAACTTGAACAGTGGTAGAGGCTTTGCCCACTGTATTCATTTCTCACAACCATTAAAAGATGCTTGATACCTGATGCGTTTTTAAAGTAAGTGATGGGGACAAAATCCACAGTCTGCAGTTTTGGTGCAAAAATCTATTCAAAACTTCATGTGGAGCTTCACATGAACTTGATTTTACTAATCGTCAAGGCTTCACATGAAGTTTTGAAGACATTTTTGCAAAAAAAAAAAAGGGAGGATTGAGGTTTCCCATCGCTTACACAGTGCCAACAGGAGGAATGATTATAGCAAGCAAAATCGCTTTTAATGTTCATATGGGCAAGTTCTGTTATTTGAGTTCAGCCATTTATCTGCAAGAACGAGAGAAACACAGCACCCAGAAACCGGTTGACTGACAGCACGTTTTATGCTTAAAAAGGAAACGTGTGGGTTTCTTCACTCTGTTTTCCACTGTTAATCATGTTTCTCTAACAGTACAACACCAGTCACATCCGTAATCCTGGTGCCAACAGCAGCATGGTGTGTAAGAGCATTAGCAGTGTGTAACCACCTCCTCTCTTTCCCCCCCTTGAGAAGAATTAATAACTAATTATGTCAGGTCACTCGTCCAGATGGTGGCATCAGATGGGCCCAGTGTCTGAACCTCACCTCCAACAAGCACCTCTGACCCTGACGGCCACATCACCCCTGGCAACATGGACTCTGAGGCCCGCGCCGCTCGGAGGATGGAATTGGGGGATACGTGAGGGTTTGGGGTGCACATAAAGAAGCGGTGAGGGGGGTACGAGCTGGGCGTGTCTGATCAGTGTTGGATGGCTGCCTTTAAAGCTCCATGAATACAAGACTCCCTGCCGGGGCCCTGATCTCCACGGTCATGATTCTGTTATTACACGCCATGTTCCTGTGATGGGCAGATGGCTCAGAGCATCGGCACATGCATTCACACGCATTCAACACACGCCGGGCCCGTCGCATCAATGGACACAACCTGATACTCCCCTTTCTTGTCTCATTAGGAGGCTATAGAAACATAAGAACATAATAGGGGGGAATTAAGTGCCCGTGTGGATGTCAAAGGGGGACGTGGCAGAAGATTGGGACGAGGGCTAACAAGCGCATGGCGCGCTCCCTCAGCTTTGTGCAGTGATTAGTGTTTTCGACAGGGCTGACGGGTAAAAGACAAGCCCTCCGGGACAGAGCAGCTATTAAATGGACACTTAAACAGCCAGGAAACTGACAGCAGAGAGAAACAGGCATCAAAAGCTCCTGGCTGATAGGAAAACTTGTGGTATGCATGTCATGTGAAAGAAGACAAGGGTTTAGCATAAAGATACAGATAACTTATACATGTCCGATATCACACACAGCGTCAGATTTACAGTGTCAGTGTTACACTGCTCTAAAAAACAAATTGGCTTCCATGTCGTGGTTAAAAATATCTAAGAACAAAATATGTTCTGATTATAAAATATCAAAGGCATTAATTTTATGATATTTGATATTATATTTCAAAATATGTCAAAATGAAAGAAATTTGACAATCATACTGAAAACTGTAAACTTAAGGAAAAAAAATTTCCTACATAGATTTTTAGGGAAAAAACAGCAAATAATGAACCAAATAAATGTTTTTTTGAACCGATCTGAACACGTTTTACAGCTTACATCCTTCCCTGTTTAAAAGATTTTGCTTTTCATTATGTCCTCTAAAAAGTCTTTTACAATTTGTCACATAAAAGCCTCCTAAACTCTTGAGCAAACAGGAACTTTACCAAAGCTCCCCTGTGCAAGTCTGCAGGACCAGATGATGTCTCTGCCCCGTGTTTGAGCAGGAGACAACGGGACAAAGCAGCTAAGAAGAAACCAAACAAAGGCACCTTAAAAAGGATTTAAGGTGTTTAACCACATCTTATTCATTCGGCCACTTTTTCTTCTCTCCTCAGGAGAAAAAAAAAAAAAGTGGTGGGTAAAGAATCAGGACAAAAGCAGCACTCCTTTCACAGCTTCAGTGTGTGGCAGTTGATATCATGTATATCACACTATTGATATCACTGCAGCTTGAGCTTTTAAACACTTGGCTAATCAAAGAAATTATGAATGGCAATAAAGAGATTGGTGGCTATCACTCACTCAATTAAAGTAAATAGCCTGACATGTGTTGAACACCGATAATTAGTTGTGAAAAGGTTCATCATTATCATTACACCATTACTTTCTAGCATTCTGGTGCTAAGTGTCTAACAAGATTAGCCTGCCAGTCACGTTTCTCCTCTCAGTCCAGCAGACAATGGACAACTTTACCAGCTGGCTGCTTTTTTGCTGTCGCTTCTTTATGTCCTCTCAAATTTTGCTCATGTAGAGTAGGATAAGAAAGGATAAGAAAAAAAAGAAGAGAAATTGGGAAAGTCCAGTGAAAACTATGTATCCCCTAAATTTGTGAATTTTCTATTTTACAGAAATATCCTGTTTTATCCACTGAGAAAATTGTCCCTAATATCAGCTGCCAGTTTATCAGTTACACTTTGATGCAGCCTGATACAACAGTCCTGTAATAAATTCCCCCCTTCATGTAGATTATAATGTTCAGTTTGTGTTGGTTTTTCTATTATTCATTTTATATGTTTTCATTAGTCTAAATAATAACGCAATATACAGAATCAACATCTTTCTAAAACAAAAACTATTTAACCTTCATGAGGGTAGGATTTATTGTAAAACTGCTGTACCAGACTCCATTAGTATTTGCTAAGTGTACCCAATAAACTGGCAACTGAGTGCACTTCTTAAACTAAACCATTTAAAAATCCACTGGACTGGCCTGAAAACGCAGTGTCATAAAGTTGAGAACATGGCAAGCTGATGTTTTGGAGATGCATGGTTTTCACAGGACGGCGTCCAAATAATATTTCTATATAAGATGTCCACCGTTTGAAATATGTGAAAGTATTACCAAGTGGTGTCATGGCATAGACATGCAACTCTCTTCATCGTTTTCCTTAGAGAACTAGATGATTGTGAACGTCACCGGCACAATCATCTGAATTGTTGCTGTTGCTGTTGTTGTGAAACATCTGGTGACAATTTTCCCTCACAAATATTGAATAATAAGAACATTTCTATGCTCATCTTACACAAATACAATGTCCTGAAAGCAGCATTTATCACCCACTGGTAATTTAATTTGACAATGTGACAAAAAAAAAAAAAAAAAAAAAAAGACACAACAACATGATTAAGGAACACGACTGCAGAGGTTGTATACAGCGTATTTTCCAGCCGTCATTATTCTCACAGTTTCCACATATGTTGCTGCAGTGAGCCGCAGCATCAGAATGGAGCCCTGTCACTATGTTATAGCAGGAATCTGATGATGGCCTCTTCTGAGCACCATCTGGTAGCACTTCTCTTACCTGTTTGAAGAATCAAGAAAATCAACCCATCATCTACCCCCACGCAACCACCCCCACCCCCCACACCCCGCACTTGGACACACAAACAACGAGTCATATGTACACATGTGACATGCACCTGCATGCGTACATACACGTGCTGAATTTCATCCACACACACACTTCATATAAAAGATGCACACTTTCCTCCTCACTGCCAGCAGGAGTGTGCTGTCATTACAGCTCTCTAAGGCCTCCTATTAGCCAGTGCTCTGTAATCACTCTGGTGATATATTAGTACAATGCATTGATTACCCCATAATCCAATCACTCGCCTGTTATTGATCTTTTATAGAGCGCCCCCCAGACAATAAAGCTGTAGCCACAGACTGTGGGTCAATATGCACACAGGGAGAGAAGTCTCCTTGCAGCTAATTGGCTTATGAAATAATACAAACATTTTGCTTTCTCTACACCAGCAGAAATCAATGCAGAGCTTAGCTGGTGCATTCAAATCAATTGTCTTGAACCACATGTCTCACTTTTTATTTTTTTTCTGTTTCTGGACTTGAATTCTCCTTCATGCTTTTAAGCTTTTTCACTCAATTCTGTGTAGTTTAATCCTTTTTTCTTAGACTATTTATTTGTCTTGAAAATTTGCACTCTCATCTGCTTCCTCTCAATCCTTCTTTTTTTTTCTCTCTATGATCTGTCTTGCCACTCCATCTTTCTCCCACTTGGTCTTCTCTCCCCTTTTACCCCAACTCCCTCTCTGTCCAGAACCTCAACTGATGTTGGGTTGCCAGATAAGTTTCTGCTTACAGGGAGACCACATCTGACACCCAGCTGTGTGGGTCATGGGCTGCGAAAAGCAGCTGCCGGTCATAAATCACCCGAGCTGGAGGAGCTCTGGCACTCCTTCTGTCAGCCGTGAAACAAAGACGTAGAGGTAGCGGGGGGTCAGAGGTAGCCAACCTGGCTAACAACAGGAGACCCAGCGCCACCACCTCTGCAATGCTGCACTGAACAGCCCTCCATTGTAAAACTGTACTGTACAACGGGGTGAAGTCACAGAGGGAAACGTGCAAGCAGGTTGCTTGAGGATGTAAATGTGAAGTCAGTGCTGTAATATGGTATGCAAGCAATTATGGTTAAACAAGGCGATGCAGCTCGGGAGCTGTGAGGTCAGAGGACATACAACCCCTTGCTGAGTTACTGTAGCCGCAGAAATGTGGAAAAGAGAAGGGCTTTGTTGCATCATGTGTCTTTCAGAAACACATGAAAAAACTTATAGTATAGAATACTTTTAGTCCAATACTAATTAATTGCAAAAAATATCATTTTGAGTATTTATTTAATGCAGAATTTAGTCGGAAATATCGTTTTGAGTTTTTACTTGTGGTTCCAGGATGAATTAGATTGTAATGTCTTCATAATTTATGTTGTTTTTTTGTTTTTTTTAATTCAACATATGTTGTCTAAAATTTGTGAAACTAATGAAATACCATGAGAGTATACTACATTATCAATATCACACATTATGAATATGAAGGTATTCAGTCAAAAAATGTTTTGATTTTGTCAATATCAGCCCTAAACTACATTGAAGATGATCCAAATTAAGAATCTGCATCTCTTTACACTGGTGAAACAATGTGTGAAAATCCAGCAACTTTCAAAGAAAATGTGTCTTTAACTACTAATTTAGGTGCTGGTCTTCTACCCAATATTTGGCAGATCCAAAAACCACCACAAGCTCGAGTCCCAAATGCCTAAATTCCATCACTAACTCCTACCTTTTACTCTTAGCACGTGTAAATGTAATACATATACATCTGTGTGCATGTGAGCAAACCTGTTGTCTGATGCGATTCACTGCCACATTGCACCAGAAAGTGTTGTAATTCAAGACCTGCCTTTCCTTTCCTTCAAAGCCACCTCACAGTGTTTACACCCCAGCCCACACAAGGCTGCATACTTTTACAGAGATTTGGATAATAAATTGGGTGTTATTTTACAAGACACCAAATCTCTCGGAAGATAAAGGAAAAAAAAGGAGAGATAGAAGAAAAAAAAAAAAAGAGGCATGGATATAGAGAGGGTTGGAGAGCGAGGGAGGGAGGGGGTGAGTGAGAGTCTTTCAGTATTCTTCTCTCGGTATCTGTCTAAACTCATCTTCTCTACATTGCAGCACACAAGCTCCCAGCACAAAACATGCTGTAAACAACACTTTAACAAAGCAGAAAGTGTCTGTTTGCCTTTCTTTTAACGCGGACATTTCCTCATAGGCAGCCAGTGCCTACTGCTACGTTGTGGCTTTCAACCCATGCACTCTTAGTTTCTTGAAATGTTCATCTCTCTGGACAGAAACATAATTGACGGAAAGGAAATAACATTAAAGATGTCGGTGGAGGAGAAAGGGCACGGAGGAAAGAGAGCAGATTATAAAAGGGTATAAGAGGAGAAAAGGATGACAAAAGCGAGAAAGGGAAAGGGAAAGAGAGGAGACTTCTTTGCCCTTTGGTGTGCAGCGAGGGCCGATCGATAGCGCTGTAATGAGCCTGGTATTAGCTGGGGTGCAGAGGGACCGGAGCAGGGCAGAGGGACGGCGGAGGGGGATGGGGAGAGCCAGGATCTGATTCCCAACAGCAAACAACACCATTGCTGCAGACATCAGAACCAACACCTGAGAACACCTATTAAAGCCAGATGACCCTCTGCTCGGCTAATGACCAATCCACCCTTGTACAAACACACACACACACACACACACACACACACACACACACTCTTGTCTTCAACCTGCTTGCTGGTGCAGTAGCCATCACAGAGTTGTTCCATCTCTGCCAAGCTGCTGCAGAAGCCAAATGCATCACCCAAAGAGGGCTAACAGAGAAAACCCAAGCCTAATCCCGCCTAAGAAAAGGACCACACTCAACATCACCTCTCCTTTTTGATACAGATTACCCAACAATAGCTTCTGCCACTCTCTTAAATCCACTACACACTGGCAATTTGTATTAGAAAGATGGAGACGCAGGGATTGTCTTTGGTTGGTTGAAAGAGGGAGAGAAGGGGCACCCGCAGGGAGAAGTGGGGGGATAACCATCAGGTACACTCAAAGCCAATCTGTTGCCTCGTCAATAGGCTCATTCTGCTGGAGTGCCATGTGCAGGGCGCCGGGCTCCGCTAGCTCCCAGCCTCAGCCGTCAGACCAGCCATCCAGGCAAGACACAAGCTGGAGGAGGGGGGGGGGCGTAGACAGGGAGAGAGAGAGAGAGAGAGAGAGAGAGAGAGAGAGAGAGAGAGAGAGAGAGAGAGAGAGAGAGGGCCACGCCTGGGTCTGCTCAATGGAGGGATCAAAGCAGGGATAGAAGGATGGGCCCCCTCTCTTTGTGCTCTCGTGTCTCCCAAAACAAACGCATCCTCCTGTCCGCTGGAAGCCGCATGGAGGAGGTCCGGCCGCAGGAACAGATGGTGCGGGGGGGGGGGACTACCACTGGGAGACACCTGGACCCGTTGAGCTCATTTTTAATGCAACATAATGATACAGTATCATATAATTATATACTGTGGAGGGAGGTACTGAACATGTTTAAATATGTGTGCTTTATATCTGGTTTTGAGTAAAACCATTCATCTCAATGTCATGTCAAAGCAAAATCACTTGAAGGCATTTCAAGCAGAAATATTATGATGTTTTTCTTATCGTCAACAAATCTCATTAAAAGACCAAAAACCAACCAAAAGTATGGCCTGTGCAGCAGGACCTGTTGATCTGCCATAAACCTCCATCGTCGTTCAAAAACTATTAAAAACTCAACTCAGTATGTCACCAATCCGTGACTGAAAATAGTTCCCTCTCAAACACTCTGATTAGCCCTGTTTGAGTGATTTGTAAAAAAACAAAAATTAAAATTAAACACAGGCTCTGCGGGTTTTTGAGTCAGTCCTACATACACTGCCCTGCTGTTCCTATAAATACTCACCAGAGCAACAAATGTGTATCAATCCGCCGCTGGAAACAGTCCCCCAACAAAGGCACTGTTTCCTCCTATTTCAATCGTGTTTGCTAAAATCTACAGTGCATGGCTGTTTTAGGATCACAGGATTATCAGAAATAAGAAATTACATATTTCTAACTTTTTAAAGATGTTAGTATGCAGCAGGAAGGAATGGGCTCTGGGCTGAGAGCCACGGACACAGCTGGGAGAGCCTAACACACTGTTGGTTTAGAGAAACAAGAACACTGTATTTGAAAAGAGATGCTGAGGTTAATTTTTTCTAAGTTCATTTTCAATGCGAGCACCCTAAAAAGATGCCACCCCCCTCCACTGTATTTGAATGGAGGCTGAAATGTAAAACAGATCAAATAAAATAAGTTTTTTTCTCTTTTTTGTAATTTGGGAGAGCTGACCTCTTAACACATTTCTGTGGTACTCTAACTCCATTTTCTATCCTAATCCTCTAAATCACCTCTGACTAAAAGCTTTGCTGCTTCCATGTTTCAGCTACCACACTCATTCTTTAACAGCAAGCATTAAAAACGACTGCCTGCTGATTACATATTTTTGTTTAGAGGAAAACAATCAAAATTGTTCATTTTGTATTATTAATGTTATTTCCTCATGCCGTGAAGAGTCACTGTCTCATTCCCTGCCAGCGAGTGGAGAGATTTTCACGAGCACATCAGAAGCAGGGCTTCCAGTAGATATAACCCATGCTATGGTAATCACATGCTAATCACAGTTAACACCAGTGCAGGGTCCTATACTCTAGATTAATGCATCCGTAGCATATTCACGTTTCCATTAGCATAAATCAGGTTCACCCTGCCTTTGTAATTAGTGTTTTCATGTGAATGATAATAAGATATGGTGATTAGGTCAGGGTACTAGAATGGAAATGACTTGTCAGCGAAGTCGGCCTCAAACAGTTCCGCACGTTGGACCATCAATATGTGCTTCCTCAAGAAACAATTAATGATGTTGAAAGATAATGGAAGTTTGATAGTAGGATGTGGAAAGCAAAAGTAGACTATTAATAAAATTTATGCCAGACACTTGATGTTTCAGCAGGGTTCTCATGGTAGAATTATGCTTTGTATGTAAAACCCTCATCACTGTCATCCTTCATATTCATTATGGTCACAATGAATTTTTCTTAATACCGTCACACAAATACCAAATTATGTTATATATGCTATGTCCTCTTACACGTGCTTCGATGTTGTTTTGTTTGCCTTCTGTATGTTTTGTTTGTTTCTTATGACATCAACCCGCAGGGGACGCAAATGAAAATGTGCCTCTTTTCTAAATCTGACGACAATATCATCACACTAATTGACATCATTAATTACGGCGTGTAATCGCTGATAAATAAATGATTAAAGAAAGTAAAGTTGTACGTAGACGCTGTACTGAAAGCTTAATAATGTTTATGAGAGATTCACAACGACGCTTGAGGTGTGATCTTTTTTTTTTTCACATGATGCCTGATTCAAAGATTGGGAAATGAAAATTTAAATACTTAACTAGCTCACGTCACCTAAAAACAAAGCATTTCTAAGCATGTTTCTCAGGTTATAGCCAGTATCAATGTAAACAAAACTCTCAGGGGCTCATTTTTTTATTGTGAATTCTTTTGGCATTGTTTTATACACAGTTACTTTAGACTTGATTAGCTATCTTTATAATGTAACACCAGAACATCCTTTTTGCTTTTTAGGTCAGATGCCTTGCATTAAAGGCCGAACCGGATCCCATTGCATCCCTGCAGACAGGAGTTTTCCACTTTTCGTTTGACTTTCTTGGGAGCGCATCTCCTCTTCTATTAAGTGCATGAAAACCCAAAGGGACGTGCTCCGCCATAGCCTGCACCAACAACCTGTTTCACCTCTGTTCTGCTGCAGTCAGCTACAATAAAACCTTTCTGCACCGTCGGCAGTCAACATTAGACCTTCTATATAAGAGGCGGTGTGGAGAAGAAAAAAAAAAAGAGAGCATGTATGAGCATAACATGTGAGCACTCAAACATGAGGTCACAACACGGCGCACAAACGTGAATGTAAGCGAAAGGGAGACATGTGAGTGTGTGTACATGTACATGCAGGTGCGGGACACACCTGTTTACTTACTGAAATACACAACATAAGCAGGAGAAGCAACTGGCCTTATATAGGTGAGGTTCCCTCTTTGTGGGTTTTGTCTCCCTTGGGACACCCCTTCTACCGCTGACATCCCTGACATGGAGCATTCCTACCAGACTGGTGACCCCGCATGACGGACGGCATCCTCCATGCCTATAACCAACTGATGAGACCCGCTGCAGCCCCAAGAGACCGGAAAGGCCGAGGTTGTGATCAGGAATGTGAAAAAAAAAAAAAAAAAAAGGGTCGCCAGAAAATGAATCTGTAAAAGTTTACAATTGATTTTAACAGCAACAGAATGAGAACAGATGAGATGTAATCAAAGAGAGAAATCACATCCCTAATTTTATGTCCCCAGCTTCCATCAGGGTTGTTGAATGAGTGTGTGTGTATGTGTGCGTGTGTGTGTGTGTGTGTGTGTGTACATTGCAAGAGTTATTTCTCATTCAACCTGACACCCCTGTTTCCATGGTAATTTATGAGGCCTGACCTGTGAATCTGAACACCCAGCTCCCATCTCCAAAACCCGTCTTCTTCATGGGTATCATAACCCCTCTTTGAACTGTTTAGCCATCACTGCTTTCACAAAGCCACAACTGTGAAACCCGATAGTCATGACGAAAAACTTTTGGTTTCCCTCTCTTTTTTTTTTTTCTGGTTGGGGGTTAAGGTTAGGATAAAGGTAAAGGCTGGGTTAGTTTTCAGCCTTTTCTGGGAAAGTTTTGGCCGTAAAGTTATAAGGACGCCACCATATTGACACCAGCGGGGACACGTTTCATACAAGCATGGGTAGCTCATATAAAACTACAGGGCTGTAGTTTTCTTTTCTTACCTTCACTCACATTTGTGAGGACTCTGCACCAACACTGTAGCTCTTGTCACGGCACAGGAATAGCTGAATGAGAGATTCTCAAACAGGGGTAGTAATTTGCAGAGTGTGTTTCTAAGTTATTCCAGCTCCCCGCAGCTCAGCAGTGGCTGACCCCTCTCCCCTTCTGTCTGCTAAGAGGCCTACGGGGAGGAATCAGCCCAAATTACCTTTATTGATCCAGAGAGACAGGTGAATACCAAGCAGGTCTCTCTTCCCTTTCACTCTTCTTATCTCTCAGCCAACGTTTTCATCACTCCATCCCCCGCCCTGCCTGAAGAAAGAGAGAATATTTAAAAAAAAAAAAAAGAAAGACAGGGAGCGTTTATGTGTGAGGGACTATTCTAAACCACCACCACCACCACCACACATTACTGTATCAGCCACCGCAATGATTTACTGTTTGCATTCAGGTTGCTGTGATTAAACCTGCCTTCTCGTTGCTCATCTTTCACCGGTGACTGAGCGAACTGGAATGGCGAGCGACTGTTTTTCTGCCTCCAATCCACCGTTGTCCTTTCGCCCCAGCATACAAATCACTGTGGCGGTGGAAAAGATACTCCATTAGGTCCAACTCTGAGTTAAATCAATGCGTGACTTATCAAATGAAATAGGGGATTATGAGGTAATCACCTGGCAAACGTTGCTGAAATTGTAATTATCTCCACTGCACACATCTCAGAGAGAGGAGACCAAACTAACTATTTAAGTGGAGGGTGAGATAACAAGGAGTAGAAAAGCACAACAGCTATATCTCTTAGACGGCGGCGTGAGCCAGAATGTTTATGTGCTGAGAGGAGCCGGAGCAACTCTGTGGTTTCTCTCACTCGACAGAGAAATACGTATGAAGGGGTTCACTCCGCTGACAGATTTATGCTTCCTGTCCTCTGTTTCATTACCGACTTAATCACATCTGTTTGGTGTTTGTGCATCACGTTCTTGGGAGAAATGCATGAATGACAGGTGCTTTGTATGTGCAGTGCTGTGAAAGGATTTGTTTCTTGAGGGTGTAGGAGCTATATTAAAATAATTAAATTACACTAACATAAGAAAAGAAATCTGCAATATAAATGTACACAAAAATCTGAAAATAAATAAATAATAAATATAACTAACTATACAATAATAATAATATAAGTCTAAAATAATAAAATAAAGAAAATAATAAAGTTATAAAAATTTGAATAAATGTCTTTTAAAGACAAAAAATAAATTCAGATGATGATTGTATTCTGTTTTTCATTTAAAAAATATAATTTATATATTCGTATTATATAATGTATAATTAAAGTCTATTGTGATTCAGTCAAAATTTGTTATCATCCTTTTCTAGCAAAAAATTACAATTAAGAAAATTTGGAAAGACAATTAATGTTGAAACCAGCAGATACAATTCAATAATGAAATGTGTAATTTCAGTCCAACTGACAGAATTAAGCCCTGATGAGGGATCTAGTTATTTATCTACATAATCTAATTTATTTAAAATTTATAAAATTCTAGATTGCATTTTCTTATTACTGTAGTAAAATAAAACTGTAAAAGTCACAGACTTTTTTATTTAAACTATTTTCTAACACAACAATTTGCCTTTGTCCTTTATTATATATTTTGCAACAGAGATAAAGTATACATTTTCTGTGACCTAATATCTAATATTCTCTGTCTGCATTTATTTTTCTTTAAAGTAACATGCAGAATCCTCTGAAAGCCTCTGTTCTTTTATCTATGTGGAGTCTGAATTGTCTACAGACTGTAACTGAAAATTCCTGGTTGCTGCACACATGCAACACAGCCCCCAGGTGGAAGGTTGGCAAAGTTGCACCACAGGCACCAAAACCAGCTCAACATTCACTTTTGGCATTCTTGCCCCATCTGTTGGTCAAACATGCACATTGTGCTGTAATAATTGTAGGCAAACTAAAAGGGAAACACACACCAGAAGTGGATGTGGGCCCCAGATGGATTCTGCAGCTTTTCAGTGTAAAGAAAGAAGAAAATTTATTAAGTTATGACCATCAGTCATCTGACTGTTAAGGTCGGGGCAGTTAGGTGACACCATGTGTACACACAACAAACTCTGCCAAACAGGCTGTTTGTCTTAGACGGCTACGCATGAGCACATTACAGCGCTACATTTAATATCTTATGTCACTATTACATTGATGGGCACTTATATGTCAGTGTCTGGAAATAATACACCAAAACATCTTCCACATCATCCATAGTGAATATCATTCATTTTAAACATGGAGGAAACCAGTACTTACTGTTACAGCATCATCCATCAGCGCATGGAAATCACTTTTTAACTCATATTTTCGCTGCAGCAACATAAATACTAACACAACATGCTATCAGCACTTCTACACACAAAACAGCACTTCCTGTCTACATGCACTCTTTAAGCACAAACTTGTTCATCAGCAGAAGCGCAGCGCCCCCCTTTGGCTCACAGCTGAACTACCTTTGGAGACACAACAATGTTGCACAACCGCTCATAAAGAAGCAGTTTGCCAATCAAAAGGGTTCTAACAAGGCTACGAGCTCTCTGTGCCAGCGACAAGCAGAGGTGTGACTGTGGGAAGCCGGTGGATCGGACTCAGCCTCAGCTCGGCGGAGTCACACTTCGTCACCTCCTCTGGTGTCTGTGATCACACCACAAGCTTCAGTCAGAGTTCACAGGGGCATGCCAGCGGTCACACTCTCCAAATGAGCTTTCATCATCAAATTATAAAATCACAAAAAGCCACATCTTCATTGACAAGATTATTGCATAATGAAACTCAGTTGAGAGTATCACCATATTGTGAGACGATTGCATAGAAAATGATAACTTTGCAAATGTGGATCTTAAACAACCATGAGACCGGACCAAGGGGGAAACTGATATCCATCTCTTTATATTTATATTAAAAACTGGCTACAACTTAGCTGCTGTAAGACTGATGGAGGCAGAAAGAGGGTGTGTGGCAGTTGTGACACATGTGACCACAGAGGTCAAACGTGGGAATGAACGCCGTCCACCCCTTAAGGTGTGTATTCCTCACACCCAGACTCACACTATAGCTCCTGGGAAAGGGCGGCATGTGTCTGAAAAGTTGAAAACTGTGCAAAGTTCACCGAAGTTCACAATGTCACGCAGGGAATTGCGACTGCACCAAAAATCGCAAAATGGCTTTTAAATACGTCAAGTTATCACATGTACCGTATTTCGCATTTTCCCAGTGACACTTTTCCTCACACGGATTTGCTCACACACAGAAGAAAACTCCCCCACCAACACCATCTACTTTGAAACTTTTTATGCTGATATAAATGAACCCAGTGCTATAGGGTTACACTTCACAGGACCTAAACTTTGTGCAGTAAAGGTTATAAGTTCGTCAGACTGGGCATCAGCCCGTGGTTTTATATTTAACTCTGGAGGTGAGCAAATTTCACACCCAAGTAGGTGACACTCCACCAGCTCTGACACCCAACCCTGGGAAAGTCCAGGCCTGGGTTAAAGAGGTTATCAGAGCTTCATCACTTCATCACAACTCCTGATATTAAGTCGGCATATATTTAAAAGTTATTTTGATGCGCAGAATAACATTTAAGGGTGATTGCGCCAGAACAACATTCAACACAACCTTGTTTTTTGTTGTTTTACACCTCTGCAGTCTTGATGCCTGGTAAATGTCTTATCTCTGCTCCTCTCGGGCCTTTTTTTATTAAAGTGAGTGTGAGAGATAAAATGTCAGTTTGGCAAACCGTGCAGTGGAGATCACAAGTTCAGTGGCAGTGCGCTGCCACAGCCAGAGGCCAGCGTGTCTCCCATCATGAAGGTGTCTAAACTTTACACCCTGCAAAACACCTAAAGATGATCCCAAAGGTTCCCACAGAACCGCTCGAAAAGGTTGGCACCAGGGTAAGTTGAAAAGTTCAAGTCATTAAGTCAGAAATGCAAAATGCACAGATATCTAAACAACATAATATATTTTCTGTCTGCACGGCACTTTATCTGTTATGGTTGTAAAGTTGTGCTGTGCACTCAACTGAATATGACTTCATATTCTTCTTTACTTCTATTGATTCTAATCAGCTATAATGCTCGCCTGAACTATGCAAAGAATCGATCAGTAGTCCAGACACCTATTGTTTGTGGTTTAAACTCCAAATATCTGAGTACATCTACCAACAAAATTTTAAATGCAACCACTTTATGACTGTAAAACAACATAACTACCTCATCTCTCTTTGCCAATAATTTCATATCTACATTATAAACTCCATTCGGACTGCAGCATTACAGTAAAGGAGTTTTACTACCAAAGCTGCATTACTAATCAGTCAAAGTAGGCAACTGATCCAGGCCCCTAGATGCACAGGGGCTCTAACTCCATGGGTCATTGTGTGTCATTTAGTTTGTTGTCATTTAAGTTACTGTAAATGTCTTCTCCAAATTTTGGAATATACACCACTACAGCATAATATCAAGTGAAATGATTTTATTTAAAGATTTTCTTTCATTCTTTGTTTTCCTTACCCGTAGCTTCGTCCTGTAGCGGGGCCCTACAGCAGTTTTAACAACTTTAATATTTTAGGAGACAGATTGTTTTGTTTTTTAATTTACAGAACCTATTGTACATACAGGAAGTAGTGGTGATTTACTAGATGGAATATATAGACTGCAGTGCACAGATAATGTGTATGTGGAGGTGATGGTTCACAGTAATGCACAGGGAGTGGGAGGAGGGAGGGGTCATTATGGGTTCAACAGCTTATTTTTGCCGCAGGACCTCATAATGGATTCATCCAGTATTTCTAAGTGCAGACTGGTTTATTTTTGCTACTTTGCAAAACCTGAAGTGAAGAAAATTTGAGCTAGAATATAATGTACATGTGTTGTTATTGACCCGTATGACCATGTTATTGACCATATGAAATCATGATTTTCTGAAACTATCACTGATTTTTGGTCCAAACTGGTGGTTTCACTGGAAGTCCTCAGGCGTTTTCCATTTGACTATCTCAGTCCAGATCTTTATGTGCTCCACACCTTCCACGTGTCACGCAGTTTTTCGCACTTCAGGCGACACTGCGCACGAAATGGCGGAGTTTATCTATGGGAAATAAGCTGTTTAGCCACTAACGGGCGGATGTGTCAACTCTGCAAAGTTTGGAAACTTCTAATAAATTAACTTAAGCAGTTTGAGCACTTTGGAACCTTATTTCACTTGTTTGCATGTTTCTTCAAATGACTGTGTTTGACATTTTGACAGAAGGCCACAAGATAAACCAGAGACACTAATCTTAATATAAACACAGTCAGACAATGACTTCCATGTAACGTATTTTATTGCAATGCTCAACAAAATACAAAAGAGGTAGAAATGTTAAAGGAATAACTTAACTAGAAATGAAAAAGATCTATTTACAAATATTTACAGGAATAAATTAAGAGAAATATATATTAGGAAACAATTTGTCTTCAAAGCGAGACTTTTAATTCAGCTCCTTCTCCACCTCCTCCTCATCATCATCGCTGTCTTCATCGCTGCTGCAGTCCTCATAGGGGCAGATGGTCGCTTGGACCGGGTAGTTGCGCAGGAGCATCTCTGCGTCCTGGTACAGGTAATCGAAACATCTCGATTTCGGCCAGTACAATCTTGAAAAAGAAAAATGAATGAATGAATAAGAGATTCCTACATTCCTTGTGTGTAAATGAAAGTAAATAAAAGTGTAAATGAATGAACAGAGCTCTACTTACTTGACTGGGTGAACGACCTGAGGAATTTTGGGGTAGTTTGCATCAGAAAGGCCTCCGTGCATGGAAGGAGTCTGAAAGTTAAGACAAAGGGGATCTTGTTAGACTTTTTTATCCGTTAAACAACGCACGTTTGACTTTAAAGACTTCTTAAAGGAAACTAAACTCACCTTGTGTGCGTCAGTTTTTCTCTCCTCTTTCCCAGTCCACGGTCTCCACAAGCCGGACTGCTTGTGGGCAACGTTGTTTCCAGTAAAAACAGAAGTTAATCCACTGCTGGTAGTGAAAGTCTCCATGGCTCCTTGTGGTTGTCGGTCCTGTGTCAAGTCCTCAGAGGATGTGCGGCTGAAAGCAAGAAACCTCCTATTTATCAGGTCCATGGCAGCCTGCGCCAAATTGCGCTTTTGACGCGTCCCCAAGTGTTTCCATGCGCCACAATGGTGAGGTGTGAAGTCACACTTGAGCAAACTCACAGCATTTGGTCGCTTTCTTTCTTAATATTGAATCTAGAATTTAAAAAAAAAACATTTCCTCCTGAGAGATTGACCTGTTTGATACATTTCTCCAACATTACTGTATCAGCGTATCTTTGATTAGATATTAAATGGTCATTACGCGTGCCCACTTTTTACATCCACTGTAACTCTCTATAAGGGGTTGAGCGCACGCACATGTATCATTTTATTCTAATGGGCATACCAGGTGACATGATTTTAATTTGATTTAAAATCAATGGCTCGAGTAATGTCAGTTTGATCTATTAAACAGTTGAACTCTTCAACCCCTCCACCTTTCAGTATCTCTGTAGGTGCAGCCATTTGGGTGTGAGGTGTGAAGAAACACGTGCCCTACTGTCAGTGCCTGCTGAGGGGTTGAT
>NW_019525097.1:5898339-5909283 GCF_002814215.2 Seriola lalandi dorsalis | reverse complement strand
GGGGGTTGACACGCGTCAGTTATACAACGGGGGGGGGGCTGATAGCTACACCTCAGCAGATGCAGAGATTGAATGCATCACACTGCAATGAGGGAAACCTATACTGTTTCATACAACTTGTATAGACGCCTTCAGCAATCTATTGACTTCAACAAGCGATATGTTTCCTCTCAGCTGCCAGTAGGGGGCAGTGTTACACGCTGGGATGAAATGATAATGGGAACAATGCAACTATCTGACATGTCTGTTTGATATATTCCTGTCTGGCAGCACAGTGGCCTCCATAGACACTGTTGTCAGCTGACTCCGTTCAAAGCTAATGGGAGCCGCATTTGCAAGTATCACTTGTTAAAAGGTAGCAGGTCTGCAGAGTGGAGGGGGGTCAGCCACACATGACCAGCATTCAATTTCTTTGCCCACTAGCTCCATGCACATCATAACACTCCTCTGCAGGGACCGAGCAGTCAGACCTTAGCGCTAATAAGGTCCACATAGACCTCTCTCTCTCTCTCTCTCTCTATCTGTCTCTCTCTCTTTCTTGCTTTTGTTCTGCCCATCCCTCGCTCTACTCCCTTTTTTCTGATCTGGAGCTAATTGGACTCAGCATGCTCTGCTGCTGGCTTCTTTTGTGTTTTCATGTCATTCATGATTCATGCTTTGCTAAACTTTGAACTATAATGGCAAGAATATATAGACACATTGCCATTACATGCTCTTGACGTTTAAGTAGGTGACCGAGGCCATAACGTTCAGATTAATGCAATACATATTAGAAGCTTTTTTGTATCACACTATGTTCAAATTAGGTCATCATATTAAAGGTGTTTCATTTTTTGTCTTCAATAGTGGTCATTAAAAAGACCACTTTCCCATTCAAGTGGGGTTTTGGACCCCAGTGCATGTCTAAAGAGTGAATAAAAGAAAAATACAAAAGAAGCAGGAACAGCTAATGTGACATGTCTGTCGTCTCTGAATGAGGCAACATTGAAAATCCCTGCCAAGATCACAGAAAAACTCTCCCCACCGCCACACATATACTTGTAAGAATGAACAAGTATTAAGGTCACTTATCATGGTGGTAATCCAGGGGGAAAAAAAGCTATTATCCCTTATTACCTTACACCATTAAGCATAAATAAGTAAGGATGAGAAACAGTTGGTGTCTTTTTTTTTTCTGCTGTTGCTTGACAGAAAAAGTTCACCACTTGTTGTTCACCAAGATCTCTCTTTATATAACCACTGTCTCCTCTGTTTCTCCACTTTCTATCCTTTCTCTCTGGCTTATTATTCATAGTTCATGTCCCTTTTTTTTGCCCAAGTCATTTACACTTCTCTTACAAAGACTCTCAATACTTACTCTCCAAGAAAAAAAAAATCCCTTTCCATGGCAACAGTCAACCACACAAAACATCATTTTAATCAATTCAGTCATATTTTTATTTTTGCTAATCAGGCCATCGATGTAATTAAATATCTTACTAGATTAATGTGCCTTGATACTGTCGCCATGAGCTGAAGTCAAATTTCACCTTGCACCCTATTTCCTTAAGGCATTTAATCATGTTCTATCTTCATTCTCCTGCCTCCGGGCGAGTAGTTTCAGCTACTATTTTATGCTGCCCCCCCCCCCCCCCCCCTAATCAGTTTTTGCACTTTAGATGCGATGCTATGGTATAATTTGAAGCGCTCAAATCAATGTTGTTCTCAGTGACACTGAATGGAAAACATGCTCCATTAATAGCAGTGTTTTTAGGGTTTGGTGATGTTGATATTTTCCTTGGAATTAAAGGGGGCACCTTTTGGGCGCCTGCTGGGTTACTGATAAACAAAAAAAAAAACACACCCTGGAGATCCTGATGATATGAGAAGATGTCTTTCTGCAACATAAATCTAAAGGAAAACTTTCCTTTAATTCATTAATGAATGTAGATCATGAGTGAAAATGTTTTCAAACCTGCTGTATATCGTCAATATTCCAGGGAATTCTAGTCATTCGCTAATTAAGACATGCAGTTACTAAGTGAGTTTGAGATGTTTATGCTCTTCTTCTCTCCGCCCTGTATTCACACTCCAACAGCTTCATCCAAACACACAGCAGTTTGGGAGTCATGCTGTTCTCCCCCTGCTTCCAAATGGAGAGCTCCTCTGTTTTTCTGAGGACCCATTTTGTCTTTGTTTGTCAGAACTTGGAGGATTTACTAAAAGAATGGGGAAGCAGTTGAAACAATCACACAAATCTGAAAACAAGCGAGGATTTTCAGTTCCGTACGACGTCTGTACTCGAGGTACTGTTCTCCAAACTGATGCCTATTGTGACAGCGCAGACTCAGGGACGCCTTGATTTGACGCCTTCTGTTTGAGGGGAATTAATATTACATGATATCACAATCTAACACAGAGGAATACAAATCGGAGGAGTCTAGGAAACAACTTTTGTCAGTTCTTTCAAAGTTTCATTCAGTATTGCGTTGTCAGACTGGATTCAAACTGAAGTTAACCTTGTGCAATATGATTTTTTTTATCCTTTGCATTGACACAACATTCCACAGTTCCTTGATTGTCTTTATGTCATTGCCAAGCTCTACCTATATCCACAACTGAAGAATATGAAGTTCTCTATGGATATTATTGTTGTATGTTATGTATTTTAAAGGCCTATGCAGAGACTGGCATTGTATATTAGCTTAGGCTATAAATGCTGTGTTTACGGATACTGGGTCATGCGATACTCTGATCCCTATACAAATAAATATACAATAAATTTACCAATTACATTGTATATACTAAAGGTGAGGTTAGTCTTTGCATTCTAGTCATGCAAGGATATTTCTTCAGTGTATTCCACAGGACACAGTGGCGTGGACCTTTGCTCTACTTACTCTTGTAGGTCATGGTGACTCCTGGACTAACAAGGAAAACAGTCCTCCATGCAACAACAGGAGGAAGGGCAGGGGAGTCTTCTTCACTGACTTAAGTGGAGATGCCACAGCCTCAAGACAATCTGATACTACCTTCCTGCTTTCAGTTTGCATGTACATCTTTACTTTAGTTATTCACTTTATTTATTTATTAGGGGGGGGGGAGCTTTGAAGGTACAAACAGTGAGGGGCATCATCATCTAATCAATAAAGAGCTCTGTTGGAATTAAGGACGACCTGCTTTTCATCTCAAAAATCCATTTTCATGTGATTCATACTGTGATGTAACGTCGTGATCAGCTCTCACCAGACGTAATCATATGTAGATTAAACATTAGAACTATAATTCTGTACACAGTTCAGCTTCCACTGAAAGGTAATCTATACCTACGTTGTCAACACATTTTGACAATGTACTTTCACAACACTGACTGTGCGTGGGTTCTATTTAGTATTTGCAGTCAGGACATTTCTTGTTGTTTATCTTTGCAGAAAACCCAATGAACGATGGCCACCGAGGCACTGGGCTTACAGGCGGTTATTAATAACCGAGCTCTGGCAAAAAAAAAAAAAACAGCACATCCTTCACACATCCAGGTGTGCTGTGGCAGTCAAACCTATTTAGTATTCATGTCCTCAGCCTCCATCAGCTGTAATTCAATAAGCTTGTGGTACATCATCTTTTAAGATGTAAAGTCTTCAAGTTGATGTTATGTGATGTAACAATAAGCTCATGACAGTGCGTGTTTACATGGTTTTCTATGAAGTTTGAATCGTGTTCTGAGAATGGCTTGACAGAAGGTCACACTGATCCAGATCCTGGTTTAATTGAAGTCCAGAGTGTTCCCTTGGAAACCAGCTGTCTTGGTAAAAATGCACTGTAAGTTGGAGCAGAGAGGATTTGGAGAAAAATAACATAAAGCATGACAAAAGACATATATAGACTATATATAGCTAATATAGCAATGCTTGATTTTGGTTGGAGAAACATGGTTTTACAATATTACAGCGCTTAAAATATATTTATGGTAGTTATTGTTTTATTTACGAATGTATTGATGAATTTAGAATTATCTTAATAACTCTCTCTGTTGTGGTCATTCATAATTCATTGATCGCCTTTATTGTGCGCTTGTTATTTCAGTCACTGACCCACAACCACAGAGAGCAAAGGCTTAAATCCCAGAGCAAAGGCTTAAATCCCAAAGCAAAGGGTAAAGATGGCGGAGCCGTGTCGTTTCCTCCCACTGCACTGGGAGTAACTTCCGTGAATGCTGAATATGCAGCGTGCGTGATTTTGGCTTTACGATGACAAAACCAGATTTTGGAAATGGATCATCCCTCAGAGCCGACGCACTGAAAAATACCACTTGTTGGAGTCAATTTAGATGACAGAGGCGAAAGAGATGGTGTTTGAGGTTGATTTTGCAGAGTGAAAGAAGGGAAACAGTGTGCACTGAATGAAAAGTGAGAGCTGCAGTATGTGAAAGTGTATGTGCTTAGTGCAGATTGATTGATTGAAAAAGTTGTCCTGCAGTGGTTGAAATAGAAAATGAACACAGTATTAGGCACATAGGGGAATTATAATGTAATATATGACTGAGTGAATGTTTTTTCTCTTTGGTAGAGAGACAGAGAAAAAAAAAAAAAAACAGCATGGGAAGGAAAGAATAATTAAAATAGCTCAACTACCAGGCCTCATCTTGGGTATTCAAGGATAAGACATCCCTGCTGTTGAGAAAAGTATGAATTCATCGCAGCTACATAAGAATTATGCCTTGCACGTAGAAACAATGCTGACGCAGAACCCCATGAATATTTCATTTTATCTATTTTGGAGTCTTGAATGCTTCTATCTCCAGTTCACAAACAGACAGATTTAGAGCAGTGGGTGGTAAAGCTTTAAAGCTCAAGCTTTTGCTGTTTTTATTAGCAGTGAAGAATTTTCTGGGTTTAACGGGCAAATGTGATGCGTAGTATAGTGTTGAATCTCGATCAGTACAAGCCTCCACCCTTCTACCTTCGACCCTGCAGTGGTGAGTCAGAGAGCGCAGCACCCTGTGGTCAGGGTCATTTACATGCATCAGAGGTCTGCAGGTTCTTCAGAAGAGGTAGGAGCTTCGCCTTTCATCAGATTTGTACTCTTGAAGGGTATTGCTGAACTATACTGACGATACAGGAAGACCATTACAAAGAGTCGAATCATCAATGTTCAGTAGGACTGTGTCAGAGATGTGTGTTGACGCCTGTGTTTCAGAACATCATTCAGAAGCGCTCTGGTAGTTGAATGGTTAAAGAGCACGCTACATGGTTCACATGTGGACAGGGACCTTTGTTGCATGTCATAACGTTGGCAACATGGAAAAAAGAAAGGATGTTATTATAAAGCCTATTTTGTGTAGCTAAATTAAAACAATTATAGCGCATGTAGAGTCTTAACGACATTATATTGCTCGGGGCTGTAAAAAATAAAGACAGCTAGAGCTCACTAAGATTAAATACTTTCTATTTTGACCATTGGAGCATGGAGCAATATGTAGTCAGTCACCCAGTAAAACAAGCTTGACATTTTGAATGTGAAATTTTCAAATTAGATAAAAAAAAAACTATTACTGATAATGGTGTGTTGTTCATATAAACTTTGTCCATAATGTGGAAAATGTGTTTCAGCTTCACCACACACAAACAAATTAAAAACAGAACACCAAGGGTCATAGCAACAAAAATGTGACAACTTTAAAAGGCACAAGTTTTGCTTCTAGTGAGCATCATTTAAACCGACTATCAATGTATCAAATGACAATTTGAAAACAATGTGACAAAGTGAATGGGAGTCTCTCGCAGTGACGAAGCTACAGACACTTATCTCACCCGAATCTGAAGCTCCCCATGAACTTCACCGAGTTCCAGCTCATGGTTGAGCTGTCTGGTCCACAATGTTAAAGCTCTAAAACCCAACTGTCCACTATCAGCACCAAACAGCGGGCATGTTAGCTAGCTAACAACTAGCTGGTGAACATAGTGGAGCATTTAGCAGGTGAAGAGCTAATTATTTTGGTATAGACCAAAAACAGAGCTAAAAGAAAGAATGAATATTAGACTTAGATTAGCCAAAAAAAAAAAAAAAGAGCCAGAAACGCAGCTTGAAATGAATGATAATGTTGCTCTGTAACTGCTGGACATATAAGTTAGCAGCAATCTTAATTTCAATCTTCACTGTTTTTTTTAATTTTGCAGTTATTAAATACATTTGGCTGGTTCACAGAGGGAACAGTTTGGGAGGTATCTATTTACATTTGGTATTTTGACCATGTAGCTGCCAGCTACCCCTGGACACAGTTCTTTTGATCGAAGCCCTGTGAAAACAAACTCACCATGACCACTGTGGCTAAAGAAGAAGAGACTATCAGCCCAAAGCAAACCCAGTGGGACAGCTTTGATATCTGGCTGTTTTCAGTAAGATGTGCATTTTTGATCTGCAGTTGAATATGAGACAAAATACTGTAGACAGCAAGCTTTGATATAGCCCCTCCACCCCTTCCAATTTTTAATATAATTGATGCAAGCAGGGAGGGCAATTGAGTAAATATCTGTAGTCTGTTACCTAGTGATAATAGTACTTAAATATGACTCTATGATTTGTGATCCATCATCCATCTCATAATCTCATCATTTTTTATTATTTTTGTGATGTTCTGGGCCTGGAGGAGAATATCTGCCATAGAGTAGCATAAATGTTATTTCTGTAGCACTGCAGGGCTCAATCTGAGCAAGTCTCTCCTTTAGCGGAGCAGCAGAGAACCAAGAAAAGAGATTCTGATGTCAAGTGGAGACAAGAACTCTAGTAGTAATAGCAGTTTTAATGTGACTGTGGCACCCTGTCTGACTCATAGCTGTGAGTAATTAATTCATAAACAACAATGTGTATGTGATAACTCAGCCGGTATTCTCAGAGAACATAGACCCAATATCTAATTCAGAACCAAGAGACAAACATATATGCTATATATGTGTACTGCTTTGTGCACAGTCCTTAGGATTTAACTAATCTAACCTTAAATAAGTGTTTTAGTTAACTAACGTTCACCATGCCTTAACCATTGCTTATTTGCCATGGCAGTCGTTCCCTAACCTTAACTAAACACCAGTGCCATGTGCAGATATTTTAAAATCAAAGTGAAACTGTTGGGATGGCGTGAATCGTCCAACATCAGCGTCCTGTCTAGCAACAGGTTTTGTCTCTCAGTGTCCAAAACGTGATACCACCACAAATGAGGGACACTCGCATTTTCACAATTTACATGGTTTAACTTAGAATCTGGGCACAGTGTTATGTTTAAAACTACATGGATGTTTCTAAATCTGGCTTATTCAATATCTTGTAGCAATAGCAACCAAAAAAAAAGAAAAAAAATTCAATACCATCTGAAGCGGCTGTAATTAATGTAAAATAAAGTATGCACATTCTAGATCTACACTGAGATCAGGTAAAGTATACAAAGGACACTAATAGCACTACGATTTGAATGCACCATATACATTTGCAATCACTCACACAATGTCATTTTTCTTATGATGTGGAAAATTCATTTTGGTGGAGCATCAGTGAATGAATGGACGCCTGATGGATCTGCTTCAGAGGTTCTTCAGAAATTAAAGTAATGCATCGCTGCTAATCAAGCCTGTTGCTTGAGTGAAGATCTATTAAAAGGCTGGAAAGAGGGGATGTAGTGGTGTAGTGCTTTAATAAGCATTTCCCATCTCAAGCAGAAATATGCTCGCATTTTCAAATCATTGACCGTGGACGTTTTGTTTACACCCTTTCAACAACCTGTCACTTCACTAGTCAGTCTATTCAGATATGCACTTGGGGGGGGGGGGGGGGGGGGGTCAGCAGGTCAATCACATGTTATTGAATCATTTCACTGGCACATCTTGGGAAACAATGGGATACGCTAAATTGACCATAGGTGTGGCTGTGAGTGTGAATGGTTGTCTGTCTCTATGTGTTTGCCCTGCAATGGACTGGCGACCTGTCCAGGGCGTACCCCGCCTCTCGCCCGAAAAGATGCTGGGATAGGCTCCAGCCCCCCCGCGACCCTACTAGAGGATAAGCGGTAGAAAATGGATGGATGGATGGATCTTGGGAAACAAATGTTTTTTTTTATTTATGTAATCTACTGACTTTTTTTTAAATTTTGAATTTGGCAGTACTGTTCCAACATGGCACTGGGATTGATGTACACTGAATTCTCCTGTAACATCTGTCACACCAGTGCACTGTCAGCATTATATAGTGTAGACAGGAACACATAAACTCCTGAGGAATGAGAACAAATTTAGATTTAAATGTATTTGTATAGCACCATCTCATACAAAGGCAGTTTAAAGTGCTTCACATAAAAACAGAATAAAAAGGCAAAACATTTGTGCTCATACACAGAAACGTACACGCATGCATACACATAAACACACACACGCCTACGATGTGTTCATTTAAGAGAAAGCTCGGCTGAAGAGGAAAGTCTTTAGTTTGGATTTGAAACAACACAGCAAGTCTAAGATCAGCAGGCAAACTGCTCCATTCTTTAGGTGCATAAATGAAAGCTTTCACCAGAAAGCATGGAGATTTTTCCACCTGAGAGATCAGCTACTGACAGCATGTCTATGCACTGAGGAGCCAGACCATGAAGAGGAGAATTTTAAATTGCACTCTGACCATATCATTTAGCAAGTGAAAGTTACGGAGAGCTGGAGTTAATGTAGTCTGATGTTTCTGTCAAACCAGGAAACTGATTGAATTAATAGCAAATAGGAATAAATCTGAGTCAGGGAATATATCATAGATGATAATGACACTTCATTTTAGATAATGCTGATCATTATTATCCTAATGTGTGAGTAGTTCTTAGAAGTCTGTGAGTCTGACTACTAATTAATCTTTCCAAATTAACTCTGTCATATTAGCATCATTTGTCTCCTCAAATATAGTGGTGTGTCAGGCTATTGTAAAGTGTTATCATGCATAATTCATAATGTTATTATGTATATTATACTGTCATTGGCTGGTTGGGTTCATGTCCACTTATCTCTGTTTTTCAACACTATTTATTATTTCAAGGAAAAAGTGATAATGATACCTAAAGCTGTTGAATAAGTGAAACTGTGTTGGGAAAAAAAAGACTATTTCACCTTAATCTACCAAATACATAATTTTATATTCAAACATTATACCTTTAAAATGTGAAAGTCTGATTTATGTTGTGTGTGAATATGTGAACTATTTGTATGTACTTGCAATATGTTTATATAAAAGCCACCTCAAAATTCAGTCTGAGGTCTTAAATAGATCCTTCAGCTGCACTAAAAACACCTCCTCTTGTAAGGAATCAACATTTTTTGCAGCGTGAGCTCAGTATCCCAGGGAGTGAATGAACCGCCAGGAGAGGGGATGCTGGATAACGGCGATGCGCACTGAGCAAGTGCTGCTTCGCTCTCAGGACTGCCGTGAGGATGGATGGAGTTTTTGCGTAACGGAAAAGCGATGGGTTTCCCTGCTCTTTACCAACCTTTCTGGCACGTTTTTAAAATCCAGAGGAGGGACATGATAATCAGGGAGTTGTTTGCGGAATTCCCAAATTCACAGACTGTAGACTTGATTTCAACAACAGAGAGGTTTCACGTGATGATGCTTTGTAAACTTTACGCGTGTGGTAACCTCGTAGCCATTTAAACAGCTTCCTCGCTGGATCGATTTCATTTATTTCCTATATTGCCAAGGTAGGTGAAACGTTGAAATGTCTGACTTCCACAACCGGAGCCAAACCAGCGCACGTCGCAGTGACTACGTGTGGCAGTATGAATATTATGATGACGAGGAGCCCGTGTCTTTTGAGGGACTCAAAGCGCACAGATGTAAGCTGAATACAACACTGAGACAATCTGCTGTTGCTTTTACTGCCTTTTACTTTGTGCAGCGTGTGTGTGTGCGTGTGCGTGTGTGTGCGCGCGCCTTTCAATGCATGCATGAGTCCACAGTATTTGTGCATGAGAAAAATGTGTAACAGCAAACAAGGTGACTCATCTGTGATTAATTATTAATGATTATTTATTTATTTTCTGCATTGTTTTTATTGCTTCAGCAGTGGTGACAGGGCTATACCTGCTTCTCTGGCAGCAATGTGTCATGCAGCACCTGTGCTGGTGTTTTATCTTCCACCTGTAATGAACAAGCCACTTAATAAGACACACACACAAAAAAATGGCCATCAGCAAACATTATAGACAAGTGGGCAGCTGCAATCTTCTAATCAAATTTAACAAACATTGAATGCTCTATCTGAGTAAATGAGGGTTTTGCTCTCAGAGAGAGAGGGCCCCTGAGATCAATTACAATCACAAGCACAGGGGTGGGGTGGGGTAAGAGAGATGGCTCCAATCATTAAATCAATGTACATCATCATAATAATAATAAGATTATTTTTTTCTCTCTGGCATTTCAGACTCCATCGTCATTGGCTTCTGGGTTGGACTGGCCGTGTTTGTCATTTTCATGTTCTTTGTCCTCACGCTGCTCACAAAGACAGGAGCGCCACATCAAGAGTGAGTATACCAGGGGGCTACAGTAGCTACAGCCCACGTTTGGTCTCATGTGTGACTTTTATATCCGGGCCTGCGGGGGATTAAAGCTCCAAAGGAGAACTCGGGCAGTTCATCTCTCGCTCTTCTTCTCATCTCAGAAGAGACGGGGGCAGCTTTCACGTCTGAGGGGTGAACTCAGACAGAGGCAGGGCTGTAATGAGTTCTACTTGTGCCTTTGTTATTCTGACAGTAGACTATGTTGGGAGGCGTTTTACTCTGGGGACCAGCGGTTGCTGTCGTGCACGTGACGTTATTGTGCTGTTATAAAAGGCTGATATTTGACCTGCCGATAGCAAGGTCAGACTGACAACAGCACTGAGGAAAGTCTGAACTATGAATGAAATAGGGAATTTATTGGCTGGTAGTACGTCACCCCCCTCCCCCC
>NW_019525097.1:5877815-5898319 GCF_002814215.2 Seriola lalandi dorsalis | reverse complement strand
TGGATTTTTTTTTTTTTTAATATTAACATCGAGGCACAGACATCTTTAGTCATTTTAAGTGTTTGCCTACAGCTACACCCAGGATAAAATTAATAATAAAAGCTCCTCACATTCTCAAAGCCCTTTCCTGCTGCAATCACACTCTGGCTCTTTCCTTCTTTCCTAACAGAAACCCAGACTCTGCTGAAAAGCGTCATCGACCAGGGAGCTGTCTGGTAGACATCAGTGGTTCCCAGGAGGAAAACGACAAAGCCTTTTCTCGCCCATTGCTAGCGGAGTCCCACTCATATTTTCATTTCTATATCAACGAGGAGGATAAGGGTGAGGGGAAGCAAAAACCAGAGGAGAAAAGTGTTGCAAAGCATTGCGGGGCCGGAGCCCAGCAGGCAACCTGCAGGGGACCCAGAGGCAGCAGCTCCTCAGGGATGAATGATACGGAAGCGGACACTGAGGAAGCCGGGGGCCACAGACCTCTCAACGGACTAATAGAGGAGAGTAAGACAGACAGAGAATGTGCCTTCCTGTCTCACTTCAACATCCCAAACTTTGTGAACTTGGAGCAGAGTTCAGCACTGGGAGAGGATGATCTGCCGTACGAACCGTCCGTCATACTGGAGCGCCGGTCTCACTCTCAGGATGCTCACTGTGACATCCACTAAGGCTGTTTCTATACAAAGAGATGACAGGCATGGGCAGAATGCCTTTGTTATGTTATTTGCTTTCATTTCAAGGGGTCATTAATGGCCTGGCAGAGGGAAACATACTCACCCGCCACACATCTACCTTTCCTCCCATAGCTTCTCTGCTTGGAGTGTTTTTAGGTTTTTCAACAAAGGGTACAAAGGATGGCCAACAATTCTGTATTAAGTGAAACACATTTATAAAAATGACTTTTCATCCCAAAGATAAAATAGCTTCACAAATACTACCTTTAACTGCAAGTACTGAGCTCCACTGAATTGAATGTGGCTGTACTGTATCAAGACATGATGACTTTCCGCACAGGGACAGATAAAAAAAAAGGCACCAGGGAGCAATGCTTTGTAGAATTCATTCAGATATCATTTCTGTCTTATTCTCTTCTGAGCATAGTAGGCAGTGGATCCTATCTCTCCAACAAGAAACAAATGCCAGCGGCTCTGCCAACAAGATTAAAAGCAGAGAATTGAATTAATTTTCACTCTAACATGAAATGCCTTCTATTACAAAAAGGTGGAGTGTTCTTTAACTGTATATTAAGTAACCTAGTCTATGAGACAGGTAACCTGGGAGCTTGGATGATAATGTGATATTGTACTTTTGTAGTCAGAATTCTGTTCATGGCCCAAATAAAGCCTACCTGTATTCTTTTGGAAATCAACTCAACATTGATGTGGTGTAGCATTTGTTAACATTACATAATGGCTATGAATTTGAATCTGTGTCAGCTGTAATAACAATATACAAAAACTTAAAGCTGCACTGATCATTATTTTTTAAAGTGCAATGAATCAAATGACTCTGTGTGATGTGAGGGGACTGGATATTGGACTTACAAACTCCTCCAGATGAATGCTAATGTTAAAATGTTATGTCATATCAACTCTATAAAGTGGTAATATTTCAGTGTTGTGTTCACGACTTGTAGCGAGAAGTAGCCAAAAAAGTGAATGAATGCAGGTTTGAGTTATGTCGTCTCAAATTTGGTTTCACCATGGTGACAATAAAGTAGAATATCTATACTCATGTAAACACAGTGAGAATTATCAGAGTTATCAAATTGCAAGTATTATTGTAATTGATGTTAAAATGTGTTTGTAATGTCTTCAGTGTCACACATGCTGAGGTGCCCTGCACTTCTGTATGTGTCTTTATTCATGCAAAAAATCCTAACCCTTTCCAGTCACGACAAATTAAATGTGCTTTGAGCAGTATCGGGTGATGATTATGTAAAGGTTGTCACATATCAGCAAATGCACAAGCTAGGTATATTTGGCTGACGGACAGATGTGCTGCGAATGCCAGAGAATCTATCAACATTAACGCAACGCTGACCTCACCAAATCAGCCTTTCAGATTTTTGACAAACAGTCCATTAGTTCTCTTCCTGAGGTGCGAGGGAAAATAAATGTTCAAAACATTCATTCTCGTCTCCTACGCTGATGGTTCTCATGTTTGTTGAAAGGCAGACAGTTGGGACCAGGCTGAACAAATGGGATTAGTTAGTTGCCAAGGACTGTTTGCAGAAACGGCCTCTGCAATTTGGTCAATGTTTTTTTTCTATCCGTACGAAGCAGGGAAATGTTGTTCTTTAATTAATTTAGCGTATTATCACATTCTTCTACGTGAAGCGATTAGTTGTTTACTGACCAATGAACTATCATGGCAGCTGTTATGAGGAATAGTGCTAGAAATTGGTTATAGAACGCATGTTATAATCCAAATTTTCTGTCTTTCTCCACTTTTTTTTTCTTTCCAATTATCATATACGGCACGAATATTCCTTTATTTATATCTTTGTCACAGGGCTGAGAAATGCAAACCGTCAGACTGTCACTTTACCAGCACAGCTGAGTAGGTAATGCTCAGAAGTGTTGCTCAGAACCTCATGTGACACCTGTGAAAGAGTTTAGAGCTCAGTTCTGCTGGAGTTAGCTCTGAATAAGGGACAGCAGAGTTCAGACACTCAAGAGCGTGTGTAGGCAGCGGGTTTAAAGTCTGAGGTTATGTAATGTAAACACGAACAAATGCTAAGGTTCATCAACAAGTGGATTTTCCGACTAAAACACAGCCAGAGAAATGTTTAAGTGCCTGCAGGATTGCCTTTCCTGGTGGGCGAGTTACCCTCAAACGAACTCAAAGACGTGTGTGACCTGTGAGTAGCACTGCAGAGAGGATGCACAAACAACGGCTTTCACCACAAAGAATTCGTCATTCCCTCATGTCTGAGTGGCAGAACTTCAAAATAAAATTATTTTACACATCATCTGAGATGGTTGCTGTGGTGATTGTGGCACATGGCTCAATCACTCGGCGATAAGAGTGAGAGAGAGCAGCAGTGAGTCAGAATCTTATTTATCTTCTGATTGAGGGGGTGTTCAGTGAAACTGTGTCCACTGTATAAATCTCTATGACAAGAAAGCTGACAGGCTATTTGCATGAAACACAAACCGTACAGAAAACGGAATATTCTCCATCTGTCAAACTCAGAATGTGTGAAAATATGTCAGCAACCATAGCCTCATATAACTGTATCCACAACCAGTGTATTCAACTCCTGATGTGCTTTGAGTACAACACATGCAAGAAGGAGCTCCAGTCGCCACATGCCTCAGCAGTTCAGGCCTGAACCAACTTCACCAAGACTGGCCTCCAGGGGTGCAGTTATCATCAACAACCAGTGGGTGGGGTGATGGAGTTACATCAATGCCACGCAAGGAGTCTGCCATTTGCTGTTTCCTAAATGCCCCAAGGCGGTCTCTCTAGGCACTGTAGTTGACATTTGGAGAGTTGCAATGACGCTTCAACAAATGAGCAGCAAATGAGCAAACTGATGGAGGGAGAGGGGAGGGGAGGGAGGGAGACAGGAGCAGGGACAGAGGAAAACATTTGCATTTTGCTAACGCGGAAAATTCTTAGGGATTTGGTGGGCGTTCAAAAGAAATGCTAGTCAAATATGTAATTACATAGTCGATTGCACGAAAACAAAACGCACAGCCTATTTTATGGGGTCCATGCACAGGCTGCCATGATACGAGAAAGCAAAACATTATAAAATATCCACAAGACAACATTGTTCCCAGTTTTCGAGAATGAGCACTGAAGAGGAGATGCACTGGAGATGAAGCCTCCATGATTGAATTCACCCAAGAAGAAGAAAGTTCAGACCCATGTCCAATATATCGAGAAATTATTTTTAGGCTTACACGTTCAAGAGCGAACTATCTTGGCCAAAGGTTACCTAAACAAGCTCACTCTATGTGTTATCTGAGAATTATAGCAGATGTATAAGATAAATGCTCTGTGATAGGCACTGCATGACGCACTGCACCAAACCAACTGGCTCAAAGTCTCCTCACCTCTCTGTAACGTATAGCCATGTGTTTAGTAGCATGAAGGAGAAGGATTTGGGGCATTTATTTTAAATAAAATGATCAAAAAATTCATCAGACATTTTTTTTTGATTTTATTTTTATTGTATCAAAACAAAAAACCTAACAGGATCTTTTCTTCTTTTTAATGTTTCTACTTTAAGACAACCATCCATGTGACTGAAGAGCATTTCCTGTATTATTATGTTTTATTACACTTTGAATATCACTGTTTCTCTTTGGTAAATGCACAATATCTATGATGGATCTACTTCAGGCTACCAATTATATTCTTATTCATAGTTATAAGTTTTCCCTAAAGTGAAAATTGTAGCCAGCCTAAATCCATTGCACTATTGGCAGCTATGCTGTCAAACCCAGACGCCACAGTTACAATCTTATTTGAAAAGTTAACAAAAGAAAAATCACCAAATCTTTCACAGACATGGAATTAATCTTAAAAATGACACCTGAACTGCACTCAAGAGCCTCCCCATTGTACAATAAAGCCTAAAATCTATTCCTCTTCTTGCGTTTTGTTTTGTTGGCCTGGCCTCAGTAGCTTGCCAATTCAAATGTCGTGCCAAGCAAGCAAAAAATCTGGGTGGATCCCGAGAGTGAGTGACTCCTTCGTTCTCATTCAACAGCAACAAAGCAGCTGTTTACACACGCCTGCAGTGGAGCTGCTCGCTGTAACAAAAAGAGGTCGCTTGTGGTGAGCAGCTGGCAAGTAAACATGTCTGTAACTGCGTCAGTGCGACACAGGGAAGTGAACAAAATCAATCATATACTGTAAAACTCCTCCTGGCCTCAAAAACGACTTCTTCTAACAGTGAATATTATAATTGGACAAATAGAAATTGTTCGTTGTGACTCATCTCCTACTCATTTGTATTCCCAGTGTATAACAAGCTCTTGAGCTAATCCTTTCAATCCAGGCTAATTAGTCAAGCCAGCAGAGGTGAAGAGACAGTAAACGCTGCATGTTGTTTTTTTTTTCCTCAGTGTTTGTTAACATGCCTGTATTTTTCCCTACTAATGGTTTATTTATAGCTCCAAACCAGTAAAACTAGACTTCCACTCCTCTGAGTGATAATTGTGATAAGTGGCATCATTTGCATATGCTTCATATTGAGGACACGCTAACATGCGTTATAGCTGTCTTTTGTTTCTGAAATGCGTTAACATCCAAAAAACCCAGAGTATTTGATAATGGTAACTGGGGAGAAAACCCAGCCAAATTATTAGCATTATGTCAGGTTCACCAATGCTTTTTGCTATTAGTAAGAGAAAAAAAACATGAAAGGCGAGTGTAAATTTTTAATAGGGTGTAGAAAGAGACAGGTTTCAGTTTCTGTAGCACATAAATAAATTATGGGAAAGAGACAGGCAGAGAGGGGGAGTGCATTTGCATGTATTTGTGAATGTGATGCATGTCAGGTGTGTGTTGCGTGTTCAGTGTGCACGTTGTATGTCTGTGTGAATAAAAGGGGTTTGAGGTGTAAGAACAGCCCTAACTGCTGGTTTTAAAGGTGGGGCTCTGAGTTCAGATGATGGTCCTGCAGGGGGGTGCAGGCTGAGGGGTGAGGGGGGTCTTCTGCAAAATAATTTTAGTTGTTGATTGATTTTACCCATAAATCCATCAGAAAAACAGAATACCTAGGCAGTCTTTTACAAGAGGGGAGTCCATGGACTATAATGTTTGTCTATATAGCCAAAAGTCATTGTCTGTACCTGTTGTGTCTTTGTTTGAGGCACCAATAGGCAGTTGCTCAACAAACTGCCATAGCTGGCTGCTGTGTCACGGTGCTCAAAGCCTCGGGGGTGTGTAAGCAACCTGGCCCGGGCAGATTCCACCTGCACCTCAGCCCTCAACACCATGGGAAAATATAGCAACATTGACAATGACTTCTAAGTAGCGCAGGACTGCAAGAGTTAGCTTTGATATTTCCTAGTTGTAGAGAGCACTATTAGGCTAGTTATTAATATTAATCAGATGCAGGCTGGTCTGTCTGAAGAGGAACAGGTTCCCTCAAAAGAGGTGGCGGTGCGCTGAAAGGCTTCATTCTTCTGAGGGCTTTTTGCAGCGGGCTGCGTTTGACCGGTTTGTTCCTGAGACAGCAGAGGAGACAGGAGACACACTGATCATGGTAAGATCCCTCGGTGTGTGTGTGTGTGTGTGTGTGTTTCTGGTGATGGGCTTGTACAGAAATGAACTCTGGGCTTGTGGGATTTTCAGGTCGATAGAGTACTGGGCTGTCTGGAAAACTCTGCAAAGCTTGGTTTTACAGTTGGTGCAGAAACCTGTTAGAAACAGCTCAGGATGACATGGGCATGTGACTGCAGCCTCTGAAATTAGATTAATGAGCGAAATCTGATCCCTGCCAACAGTTTTATTTCCTATGTAAACACTTCAAGCTGTACTATCAAAACATTAACGTAAAGTAGGCGGTATGAAAACACTGACGGTATCTGATAATTTAGGCTAAACATGGCCGTTGAAGGTCGAAAATAATATCCATCGAGAATGTGTCTGTCACGTAAACCACTAATTAGCAGGGCCACTCCTCCACCTACAGGCAGGGTGGATAGTGTCAAACTGAAATGTGAAAAAACAGTAGGTCGATATTAAAACTTCTGATGCCACGATCTTGATCTTTAAGATGTTTAAGTCGAAACGATGAGTCAGCCAGACAACCAGAGAGAAGCAGTGAAAGGGTTAAAGTTCTTCGACCTAGCAGCATGGAAAGACTGACTTGAGCTGCCCGCCAAATGAAACAACGGCTAGAAGAATCTGGAAAAGCAGAAAACTGAATTCAACAGGCTCTTTAGCCCACATAGTCAATGCGTCATCTCCCCTGGAAAACTTTGTTTTGACACGGGCTTCTGGTGCTTTCAATTGTTGAAATAAAAGTCGGAATTTGGAGTAGGACACGCATCATCGAGTCAAGGTGAGGCAAGGCACCACATAGGCAGCAGTGTCGCTTTACTTAACCAGAATCCTTGAATCTATAAAACAAAAAAAGTCCACTCTTGTTTAATAAGTCTATTTGATACCTAATATACACAGCAGGTCTGTTTTCAGCCTCATGAGGAAAACTCTAGGCTACAAGAGCAAGTTTGGACTCCCTTGTCCCGATGTCTAGCAAATGTCTGACATATTTGACAGCCAAGTGATACTTTGATACACTACAAGCTGATGTGCCAACACTTGAATATCCCATACACATTGCTGTTATTCGCTGTTTAAATTTACCGTTGCATAATCCTGTTTCAGTGTTCTGTGTATTAATGGGATTGAATTGATTGATTATAGGGAATGGGTAAATGTCAAAGCTTTTACTTGTTCTTCATTCTCCTGCTGCAGAGCTGTAAAGCTCCGTCTGTGACAAGTGACAATAACACTGTATAAAGAATGCACATATGCACAAATGCAGTTATACAACACATAATTTGTGTTTAGACATATGTTAGAGACTTAAAGTTTCAGTAGTTGGGAGATGGCTGTATAGATAGATAGATAGATAGAATAAAGGCTAGATTTTGTAGAAGAACTAAATAAACTAAATAAAGAAGCAAGTGTAGCAATGAAATATATAAATATGAATAATAAAAAAAATAATAGAGATAGACCTGTAGCTATGTTCTGAATATATACTCAGGGTAAAAAAAAAAAAGTTCACAATCACTGCTGATAAAATGAAACCCATCTTTACCTAAAGCTTGGCGGTTAGCCATCAGCCAGACTATGATATCAGCACAACACAGCGTGGGAAAACCACTTGTTGACTAACAACGAGCTATTCTGCCAGTGTCACTAGTGGCACTAGTGTCAGAGGTTTACGAGGAACACTTGAATGCATCATTTTACCACTGGGCTGCGTGCGCTCCGCTGGAGGGGCAGAACTTCAACAGCACGCAAGCATATCTTCGATGCCACAGTCCACCGCACTCGTGCAGTTGTGGATGCTTCACTTGAAGCAAAGAGGAATAAAGACAACATGTCTATCTGTTAGACATGCATCTGAGTGCAGATCTTAATCTGTACAAACTGACAGCGCTTTATATGTTGGAGGGGGCCGAAAAGTTTTCTTCTATGTCTAATTAAGGGTGAGTGGATTTTTTTTTTTTTTAATTACAGGCTCTCAAGCACAGAGATATGGATGGATCTATCACTTTGCTAAGGCAGAATATCTTTTGTGGTGAACTCCTGCTCTTTCAAACTGCTATTGTTTATCCTGGTGGAATGATTTTTGTTTTTGTTTTATGCTCTGTAGGAGTTTTTGTTCTAAAGCAAAATCATGTTCACAACCTACATAAAGAGTCTGAATGATATGGTATTTTCTACGGTAAGCTGACAGGTTATAAGCACTCCTGCATGTCTTTGCTATATGCTGAGAGATGCATGGCCATACTAAAAATATGTCTATGAACAAACAACCCCTACTTATATTTACTTTGGATGCCAAGCCTGCACTCCCTTCCTTTGTCCATAGACTGTTTATCATATTTGTACTACCATGTGTAAGTACTCTCAGTTTAGCAAAATTGTGCGCATATTCATATTGAAATGCATGTTTATTGACTGCAACTGCATATGTAAGAAGGCATTTATGTGAGTTGTTTCTCTGCTTTGCTTCAGTCTGAGAGCCCCGAAGAGCAGCCAAGCACTGGGGTCTTGGGCCGTATTGGGAGCTGGTTCTCTCCATGGAAAGGAAACGGTCCAAAGAGTCCTATTGAAAATGCCTCCCCAACTAGTGATCAGGCTGTTAAGTCAGAGGGATACAAGGAGAGTGGGGAGTTCGTGAGACCCAAGCCAGGAGAACAACAGTGGCAGGAGGAGAAGGAGCACAGCTCTAATCCCAATCCACTGGGTTTCTCCAGAGACAGTTTCTTCTGTGAGGAGAAGGACGCCACGCAGTCTGCCCACAGCCACGGCTCCGTTGGGAACAGCACTGAGACAGGAGAAGGAGGTCCAAAAGAGGAGGAGTTTGTAGAGAGCAGGAAGGAGGGAACAGGGCAGGGCAAAGAGAGGGAGGAGAGCAGCAACGGTCCTTCAGCGAGCGGGATTCCTGACAAGAATGCCAGTCATCTGACACATCTCCCTTCCTCCACTAAACAGGGTGTGGTATGGGACTCTGACCGGGCACACGCCCAGCCTCAGGCCAGGAGACAAGCACAGGCCCAGGCAGGCAAGAGGCTCCATGTGTACCTGGAGGAGACCAGCGTGATTCAACGCGGCCGAGACGCTTGTGCTTCACAGGAAGTCGTCCGCACCAAAGTCACAGAAAGACTACGGGTCCTCCCAAAGGCAGACTCATCACAAAGTTTTGATCTACCAAAGAGCTCAAGTTCAAAAAGTGCAAAGAACAAAAGGACAAATGTTAGGCCTGCCATTGGGGCACAGGGTTATTACAGTGCTCTAGTGGGAGTGTCACTGAAATCACACAAAGACTCACAGTTAGAGACTGAACCTGATAAAGAACAAACAGAGGCAGACAGCATGGGGCGTAAGAATGCAGCCAGAAGGAAAGTACGAAAAAACTCTCAGGAGGATGGAGGGAACAGCCCCCAGGAAAAAATGTCTCCTAATGCTCAACCTGTCCCGGAGGGATTCCCTTCATCAGATAACTCAGTGACCAGTCCTCAGGGCAAAAGTCCAAAGACACACATGGGAGAATCGTCTGTAAACTCCTCCTCCACACACCACCCCACCTCCCAGACCTCACCTGAAGGAGGGGAAAGTCAGACTTCCTGTCCTGATACCATCAAGCAATTGGACAACTTCCAGGATTCAAACTCAGTCATTGCAGACACACTGGTATGTGTGGTTGATGTTGGCGCAGACATGGAGGACGATGACAGCCTTTACAGAGTAGAAAGGAAGACAGAGACACCAGAGTCCAAACGTAGGAGTATGAAAGTTTCTCGGAGTGAGGTGAAGTTTTTTCCAAAAAGTGTGCCTTTGAAGTCTTCGCAAAGTCCAGCAGACGACAAACAGGATTTTAAACCAGCATTAAAGAATACCAATGAAGAAAAGGATATGGCCAAAACAGAGATTGACGCGAGGTAAGTTAAAGTTGGAAATTAAAGTGAATGATTAAGATTAATTTAAAATACACACAACAAATGTTTAATTGTACAACTAGTGCGTCTCCAACATTAGCAGACATTTTGGCTGTATGTGTTAATGTTGAGATTTTACAAAATATTAAAAAAAAAAAAAAAAAGTTTACCTCTCCCTTTACCTCTCATCATACACAGACTACATGACCTGACGAAAACTGATGAGGAGCCTAAACCAGTCGTCGGCCGCATTGCAGATAAAATCAACCTCTTTGAGCGGCAGCATGCAGCAGGGGGTAACAAACAGACCTTCCAAACCCCGCGAAGTGCTGATACCTCTCCGGTCAGGAAAACCACAGAGAGGCTGAAAGCAGAATTTGAGTTGTCGGACCAGAGGTCGAGATCAGCCGAACGTTACAGCACAGCCAGGTCCAGCCCTGCGTCACCTGCCAGAGAGAAACCGTTGACTGTCAAGGAGCGAATGAGGAACTTTAGACAGGCATCTAAATCAGAGGCTAAACCAGCACTACCTCAAAAGCCAGCCATGACTGGAATGTCTCAAAAGACCACATCATCTGTTGCTGCATCAGAGTTGCCAGAACTGGACAGTCGGGATAAACTGGATACTGAAGAGCAGATAAAGGCAACAGCAATGTCAGAGATAATACGAAAACCAGATGGACGAGATTGCAGTACTGTAGGGGTAAAGATTTCCATTCAACAACAACCACCAACAGCCCCCAAAACAACAGACACTGTGGCCTCGAACACAACAGATCAGGGTACGAAACCTAACAGTGTTGAACCAGATGTCCCAGCTAAAGGAACTGATGACTCCTCAGAAATGACCAGCAGTGTTAGACCACAGGCCAAAGGCCCCAGCAGAACAGGCTCCCGCTCTAAAAGAAAGAAAAGTAAAGAGCCTACAAGTCCCATGAGCCCAAATAGGGAAAACAAACCTACAAGTAAGTCAGACATCGCTGCTATAAAACAAGAGCAGGTGGATGATACAGTGGAGCCCGTCTCTGCCGCCAAACAGCTCACTGACAAAGTCTCATCATCATCTGATAAAGGCCAAGAAAACACATCAGAAAAACAGTCGCTTTCTGATACTAGACAGAAAAATTTTAAAAAGGAAGCGGAAGTATTAGGAAAAGAGAAGCAGCAGTTAGATTCTTCATTTAAAACAGAGAACAGTGACAAACCAGACAACAGACAGGAGGGACTACCTGAACCATCTGTCATCAAAGATGAACCTGATACTGCTGCTTCTAACCGTGGAACAAAGAAGCCTATTGACAAGGACCCCGTTACTTTACCCCAAGAGGAGGAAAAGACAGGGGGACACAGCCTTGTGTTCACACAGTACAGAGAAAAGGCTTCCAAGGACAGCAGTGAAACTTCAGAGTCCTCCCCCTCACCTGCTGTTGACAGGCCTATTGAGAAGACTCCTTCAGTGGAGCAGGAGTTACCTGTTGAACAGCCCAAATTAGATAAAAAATCATCAGTGCAGCCTGAATCAAAAAGTAAAGGAAAAGTAATCCAGCCCGGTAAAAGAAAAGAAGGGCAAAAATCGCAACCTCAAAACAAAGACACAAAACCAGTAAATCTGTCTGAGAGTAAGAATGTGGAGAAAGAGGAAGGGAGAGAAAAAAAAAATCAGACTGAGAACAAAGACAAAAAAAAACCACAGCAGCTGCTGCGTTCAGATAAAAATACCACAAGTGGCAAGGTTTCAGACAGTGGACAAGGTATCTCAGGAACAGAGAGAAGTGTTGCTAAGGACGATGAAAGAAAAAATGCTGAGAGAAAAGAGCAGCCACAGCCCATTAAAGACATAAAACAAGAAGCTTATCCACTAGAACCAGCCTCTCAGTCATCAGAAAAGATCAGTGCATCATCAGAGGACCTCCCTGCTCAAACACAGCATGTCAGTCAGATGGCGACTGCACATCCAGAAAAAAATGCTATTTGCGCCGTCACTCAGACTAATGAGGCTGTGAGTCGGACCAAGAGCGATAATGGACCTTTGAAGGGAGAGACGACAACAACTGTGCCTCTACAGAAGTCCACAGAAAGCTCTGGAACAGACGCAGAGCCAGTGGTGAGTGCAGCAGAGCCACAGGCTAATTCTGTATCAGTGGAAAAAACAGAGAATTCACCCGATGACTCACGTACACATGGAGCTAATGATGTTGAGTTCTCCAGCCCAAAGCCTGTTATCAAAGCAACTACAGCAGCTGAGAAAGTGACTGTAAAAGCTGCTAATGACACTCCAGTGCCGATAACTGTACAGACTGAAAATAATGCAGAGAACCAATCATCTGTTAAAGAGCCTTCTCCTGTTTCAGTCTCTAAATCTGCGAGCAGCCAGGGAGAAGGGCCGGATGATGGGAAAAAAAGTTCAACTGTCAAAACAGTGCCCTCAGAAGAGAAAATCTCAGGCGATATAAGCAAACTCGCTCCTAGCACTTCACTCAAGGGTGCAGAAGAAATAGCACAAGGCCTTTCTAATAGAAATGCTTCTAAATCCACAGTTAACGTGGCAGAGAACACGGCTGAGAAAACATTAAGTTCGCAAGTCAATGAACTCCCACCCGTTGCTAATGGTGACATCTCCCCAGATTCACAACCCCTCACAGTCAAAAAGGAACCGGTCAATAACAAGCCAAGTGCAACTCCAAAAGCACCCACTTCTCCAGAGGCTAATAAACTGAGCCCAGACTCAATCCAACGTTCACCCATGAAGAAGCTCCATTTGCCACGGGGACTAAGCAAAGACGATTCTACAAAACAGCAAGACGCCCCCTCTAGCTGGCTGGATCTGGACTTTCCCAAACGGAAACCTAAAGTCACAGAGCGCAAACTGAGCTCTTCTGTTAGTGAGAGCAATCTCCTGGACCCGTCTGGTGAGCTAGATGATGATGATTTCATTGATAAAATCAAGAAGCTTTGCGCCCCCTTCTCCCTCCCACCACGTAAACACAACCAACTTCGGCCACCTCAGCCCCCCTTTGCCATGCCAGCTATCAAGGAGGACCGCTTTGAGAAGACGTTTGACCCTGAGGAGTTTAAGTTTGGCTTGAGGAAGAAGAACCAGTTCACCTTAGACACACCCCCGAGTCTCTTAGCCAAACGAAACGAGACTAAATCTGGCCTGAAGCCCGCCAGGGCTAGTTTGGCCGATAGGAGCTTTCTGCTCAGTAGCCTCGACACCGACTCTCGACTCAGGGATAAAACCTCAGTCAAGGATGAGGTGGACACCAAGGAGGAGAAAGATGATAAGATCAAGGTGAAGTCTCGCTTGGAGGGGAGCTGTGTCCTCAGCAGCCTCAACTCCTCCATCAGAGGGAAGAGGAATGGCGCTCAAACACAGGAAGAAGGCACCAGCTCTGAGGATGGTACATCTAGCAAAAGCCCAAAGCTAAGCCCTCCACCTTTATCCCAGCCACACCCACCAAACCCGACCACCACAGCACCAATGAAAGTCACACTGACCAAGCAGAGCTCTGCCCTGAGCGACACAAAGGAAGCTGCAGAGGCTGTGGTCAGTGACTCAGGCCCTCCATTTCCTTCCTTTAACGACATCAAGCTGCCAGACTATTTAGAGAAGTATCTCCAACAGGAACCAGGAAAACCAGTGGAGAGCACACAAGCACAGGAGCAAGTCAATAACAAGGTTAGTTGCAGTGTCTGCGTGTTATTTTCACTAACTAAAAACGATATGGTTGTACATATAGTTGTCCTCATAACACAGAGATTTCAAAGGCAAAACTACCTCTCACAAGCAAGTTTAAGTAAAGCAAAGTAGAGTGTATCAGTTGTCTAATGAAAGAAAATACTCATAGTACTCTGCATTAACATACTTCTCATTACAATACAAGTCATCTCTACATTTTATGAGTAGAGAATCACAATGAACAACTCATATACTTAGCTGATGGTTTTATTTTTATCAGGTTATTGGAAAAATGACAACTCCGGTTTCTGGAGGTGAAGCAGACCTGGCTGTAAAACCAGGTCAACTGCTTCCTGATGCTGGGCCTTTTCCTGCGATTCCTCCATCCACACAGCCTACACTCCCTGAGCAGCCACAGGGGAAACTTCGTAATCATGTAAGTGTGCCACAGACGCACTAACTAATAGATTAGTGTCACAAATTAAATCTGTACTTCTGTTTGAAATACATGTGTATGAGTTTATTTGCATTCTGCAGAGAAGCCTCTGTTCACACTAACACTGGATCGTTTGTCTCATTTGGCTGGTAAAAAACAAAACTGTGCTGTGTTTTGAGCTGCAGCTAAAGATCATTTTACATGTCCATGGTCACCAAATCATTTCCATGTAATTTCCTCGGACGTTTCCTGGAAAGAAACTATGTAATTAGGCACTAATTATAGGGAAAATACACATTTCCGTGAAAGGACAGCTCCAGCAAGTAAATGTTTTTTCAGTAGTAAATGATGATTCAAATTTTTGTCATCCATTTTTGTAATCAATTTCCAAGTGGTCTCAGATTTTTGGACCCCACTCTATGCTAAATTCTATGTCTGCAATTAGACAAATTTCACATTTCTCAATGTACAGCCGACCTGCTATGCACTGAAAACACAGTTATTCAGTTTATTACCAAAGCAGATTAAGAAAACAAGTAAATATTCATATTTACATGGGCATTTTTGCTTAGAAAATTACTTAAATCATTGATTATCAAAATTGTTACTAACTTAATGTTACAAGCTTTCTAATTGCTGTAGTTGACATTTTTTCAGTTTCGTTTTGATGGCACTTGTAGCTTACAATTCACAAGCTGACTATCGCGCGGCCATGTTGTATTAAGAAACACTGCTTGAATATAAATGTAAAACAGGGTAGCCTCCGTGTAGCCACTCCGTCCCCAGAAGTAAACTGAAAGGTCAATACATTCGACAGGCAAAGAGCTGATGCACAAAAACATTAGATTAACTTCTCTAGCATTTTACAGATGTTTGCCATACACCGCAAGTCGCAATAAGTCTGTGTGTTTGCATTCCAGATAAGAACTGCCAGAGGATTTCACAAGCGCCCTGGAAAGGTACAGTAGGCACAGTTTTGCCCACTTACAACAGAAACAAGATGGAGAGAGGAATCTGGACAGACAACTCTCTGTTCTGTGAAAACATCTGCTTTTCATATGGTGTTCTTGGGGGTAAACAAAGTATTTAAAAAAACAGTGTAGTGCAGATTCTCAGCTGGATGTGATTACAATCACAGAATATAGTGCTGCCAATGCAGTGCAAAACTTGTGGTTCTCCATTGTTATAGAACTTCATTAGAAGTTATTGCAGAAAAGAGAGATCCCCTGGCGCTCAGCATTTTCATTTTTTTGCCCAGGGATCCAATGTCATGACTGCCATTAAAAAAACAAAACACTCACGCCTATGCTTTTATTTTGAAATTATGCATTACATTAACAGCACAACCTGGTGTTTCAAGTAACCGTGTGATTTTTAGTTGACATAATAATGTGGGAAGGGAGGTGTGGGAAAGTGCCATGCTATTAGCTCCCTCTCAGCACTCATTGAATCAGGATTTAATGTGATGAAATGCACATTTAATGCATTTCACCATTTAATATTTCTTTTCATGGCTAATGTGTTGATTTTTATTTTTGACACTTCCCCTCATGTCTCCACACAGATGGTGTTGTTTGAGAGGGCTGATTTCAGTGGCGAAACGTATAAGATTTACAGGGACATAGCAGATGCTACGTCTCTGCAGCTCTCGCCTCTCATATCTGTGAAGGTTGTAAGAGGATGGTAAGTGGTGACAATGAAAAGGAAATGTATACTGAAGTGTAGTTCAAATTACTGTCAAGTGGTTTGGGGATACCAGGGTTGCTTGTAGTTGCTGCTGGATGTGTCTCAAGATTTCTTAAATGAGATAGCAGAATTGAGAATTCAGCACTTGATGACTGCAACTGTATACTTTTTCCTTTAAAGGAGCCCGTGGAGTTTCACTCCCTAGTGCTACAGTGTTCAAAAACACCGCAGGCTACTCTTGAACATCCAAGCTAAATATTTATATCATTTCTTGCATTTTGATATATTTAAATAACCTCTGCAGAAAGAATTGCACTATATCCATATAATTATATCATCAATTAATAACCTATACTGTCTTTCATTAATGATATTTAAAGTTCAGCATTTTGAGAAATGCTTGTGTTCATTTTCTTGATGAAAGTAAGAAGAGAAAGTCGACACCACTCTCCTGCCCGTCTTTAGCTTAGCTTATTTTAGCATTAAGACTGAAAATATTGGGAAACAGCTAGTGACATGAGGGGGCAATATGTCATTTTTGTCAGTTGTCACAGTTTTTGTACAAATTAACCAAATGAGATATAATGTTAATCAGTGAGCTTTAGCTTTTTTGTTATCTGTGGACAGTCAGCTAAGTTAAGCTAACAGGCTGCTTGCTGTAGCTTTATATTTACCAGACAGATCTGAGAGTGGTGTCGATCTTCTTTAATTTTGAACAAGAAAGCAGATAAGCATGTTTCCAAAAATGCAGAAATATTGCTAACAGACCACATACATTTATAATAATAAATGTAATTGTGTGTTTCTGCCATGTGTTTCTGTACGTTTTTCTTTTCACTACAGCTGGGTGCTCTACGAGAAGCCTGACTTCCAGGGACGCTCCATTGCTTTGGAAGAGGGGGGAATGGAATTGACAAATTTGTGGGAAGAGCCTGATTCAGAGACAGAACCACACAACAAGCCACCAGTGCTGATTGGCTCTATTCGACTTGCTGTCTGGGTGAGTGCACTGGTCAAACACTTCCACCTCACCTGGCCTCATCAATATCTGCATTATCGTCACCTGGCGTCACCTTTTGAAATGCAGCTAATAAATGATATTGCTTTATTGATATTCAGCCCAGACTCCTTTGGAGCAGGAAAAAAAAAAAGACTTGTTAAGATCTTACCGGTTTTTATTGTTAGGAATGATTTAAGGACTAAAATGGGCCACTGCTGATAATTGCTGTGTTTGTTTCCACCTCTCTGTAGGATTACAGCATACCCCATATTGATCTGTTTACTGAACCGGAGGGCCACGGAAGAGTAACGCCTTACCACGATGACACAATAGAGACAGGCTCATTTGGCATCCCAGTGAGCACTGCTTCAATCCAAGTGCACTCTGGGGTGTAAGTATGGCTGTTTCAGCAAAACCAATCTTTCACATCTTTGCGATTGGCCCCTGGTAAAGCATGGATGAAAGTAACAAACATGCTGAAAAAATCAAACAATTAGCAAGACACATGGTCTACTTATTGTGATTGATCGGAGTGTTAGAAAGGTAGTTACCCGGAGATTAGATTTTATTTGAAATACAATACATTTAGGCTAAAGAAGGAAGAAGTTGTGTCTTTGCTTTGCAGCAATAAAACATGAAGTGCAAGTAATGAGACAATCCCATTACTCTGCAATGATTTTTGTATTGCTAATGACAGCCAGACCCACCAGAGGAGTAGTCTTTGGAAATCTTGCCTGCTGTGCTCAATGTAGAGCTGTCTTTTTAATGGGATGCTCTCAGTGTTTGGCTTTGACAAATAGCTGAGAGTTAGTAATCATTACTATGTTCCTCAGTGTTTGGTTTGACTCTCACTCATTTTCCTCCTCAGGAATGTCTGTCCTGCTGTTGCATGTTAGAAAAGAAGGAGAGAGAGTAGGTGTGGGGGCACTTGGAAAACGTAGAGAGGTGGAGACTAGATGGAGAGTGAGAGACAGACAAAGGTGTGGAGAGAATTTGGCAAAGGGGAGAATGTTTTTCCACGTGAGAGGTGTAAGCATTCAGGACATTTTTTGCCCTGCCCCTGAGGAGGTTAATGACAGCAGACCTTTTTCCCACAACTATTTTTGTCAGTTTACCTTGGCACCTTTGCAAGAGACCTAACATTTTACAGATTGTTTCAGCATTTCTCAGCATCTCAACGAAACTTCCAACTAACTGCTGTCAGTTGCCAGTTAATCTTTGCTGAGTTAAAAATAATTCTGCCTCAGCAGCTCCTTCTACAGTGTTAACTCTGCAACATGTAGAACAACTGTTCAGCAGATGTAGTTTTTGTTTAAGCTCCATTCGGTTCACCGAGCAATATGACTCATTTCCTCCTGTTAGTATGCATCTTTCAGTACCATGAGGTTGGAATCACCTCTTGATATCACATCCTCAGCTCTAGCTGAATGAACTGCATTTATTTTTTCTGCCAGAGGCTCACATGTGGTGATTGGTATGAGGCATTGTCTTATGCTAGATAATGGCTTGAAATGCCAGAGGTGGGGCATAATTCCAACAAAGGCTTCCTATGCTAAAAATGAAGTATAAAAGAAAAATGCTTTGAGCTGCCATTCCCAATATGTTTTATTGTAAAACAAATAGCTTTTGTTCTCAGCTCTGGTTGCATGACTCATGTCTGAGGTAGATAGAAAATACTCAATTAAAACCCTGCCTTGACCTAATAATGCTTAATGTACTGAACAGAAACAGCAATCATACTTATCTGCATTGTTAAGGACACAGCAGCTGCTGCTTTCTATGTGGAAAAACAAGCATAAGCGTGAGTTTCCTTTTTTTTATAACAGTGATGTCTTACCACTTTTTTAAAAAGTAAGGCGTAACAAGCCATGCAAGGTCGTGATATGACTCACAGTGATTTTAAAACCGCCCTGAGGCATAGTTAGGCATAATGTGGAGAGACCTCCTGGCTTAAGGCTGAATTAACCGTGTGATGTGGGTGTTTGTCCGTCCTCCAGGTGGCTGGTGTTCAGCGACCCAGGTTTCCAGGGCATGCTAGCTGTGCTGGAGACAGGAGTGTACCCTATTCCCGAGACCTGGGGCTTTCCGTCACCCTTCGTGGGATCCCTTAGACCACTTAAAATGGTGCGTGCTTATGTGCAACATCTAATGCACATTGCAGGGGGTAGTTCAAGAGCGTGATAAGTTAATTAGCTGCATAGTTGCGTAGTTGGTCAGTCCAACTTTTCAGTCCTGACTAAAATTTGGTGATCACCAGACTTTTCCTCTAGCACCATCATGGGGTTGACATTTGTGGTTTGTATGAAATGTGTCGACAACTATTGGATGGATTGCCCTGATATTTGGTTCAAATATTCATGGCCCCCTCAGAACAAATGTTATTGCATTGTTTACATGCTAAATGCTAAACTGCTAAATGATCTTTATTATAATCATGAACATGTTTGTTTTGTGTAAAATTTCAGTATTAAACGTACTTCACTTTTGTGACTCTGTAATGACAGAGTGCTTTTATAAAGCTCCTGTCTGGTGCTCTGTCTGAAGAGAGTCATTGTGGAAATTAGCAGCAACTAATTACCCAGGAACAGAAGTTCAGATCAGTATGTTATGTGTGTTCTGTTCAATTTTCTTTGCTCCCTGTCACTCTTCAACAGAATCGTCACCATTTCCAAGAAAATAGAATAATTAGTATAATTGCTAACTGTCTTGTTTTTTTTAAGTTGTACATTCAATTAGAGGAAAAAAAGGTCTAATTATGTCTCTGTTCCAGGGTGGTTTCAAAGTGGAGAATCCCAATGAAGTCAAGGTATGTACAGCTCTCTCCATCCTGAATAGATTGAAGTTTTATTTTTCTTCACTTGAGTATTATTAAGTTAAATGAATATAAGCAATGTAATAAAGCAAATTATGGACTGTGATTATTGAATGGAGGAAAACATGATTTTATAAGAAGCCTTCATGGTGCTTTGTGGTCTTTGGCTCATTTTTCCATTAAGTGTTTAAGATTCTTTAGGCCAAAAATAGAAGAATTTCCTGTGTCACCACAGTGTGTTTTGGCAACAGAAATTTTCAGACCACAGAATAAAAGATAGAGAGCTTTTTTTTCCTACCCAATCTGCTGTACTGGGATTCAACAATTGTACAAGGTGACAAGCACTGTGTACAGATTCATAATGTGCTCACAAATGTCTGAGAGATGAAGAATCCAAGGACGTGCTCTGCATTTTCATCATTTTAAGTGCGCCATCATCAAGAAATAAAACATCATTCAAACTTGATTGATTCAGTTTGTCATTCATTTGTCAGCGTCAGTTTTAACATACTGTCTAATATACTGTATATATAAAGTACTGTCCTTTGTCTGTTACAGGCTAAGGTGTATGAAAAGCCTGGCTTTGAGGGCTCCTGTGTGGAAATCGACAGTGACATTTTCAGCTTTTCTGAAGATGAAGAAGACATTACCGCAGACAGCACAAACCTTGCCTCAAAGAAAGTGAAGTCTGTGGGTTCTTTAAAGATCATTGGAGGACTGTGAGTTTTCACTTTTCTATTGCACCATAGCATCTC
>NW_019525097.1:5877670-5877765 GCF_002814215.2 Seriola lalandi dorsalis | reverse complement strand
CCGGGCTCTTCTACTCCTACGATCCCCTCTAGCACTCGTACCGAGCAGATATTGTGACAGCTGCATGAGGGCAAGGGAAAGGAAAGGGAGGGTGA
>NW_019525097.1:5843821-5877305 GCF_002814215.2 Seriola lalandi dorsalis | reverse complement strand
AATAAAAAACTGTGCTAATCGAAAAATAAACAAATAAAATGTGCAAAGACAATAAAGTTTTATTTTTATAAAGTTTTGGAAAGGGAATAAACTTAACATTTACAGTGGGCACTGCTGACTTTTGGATTGAGTATTATTTCATAAACCATAAAATATGTCAATATAGTAACTGAATTACTAGTCAAAACCTAGAGCAGTGGTTCTCAAACTGAGAGACAAAAACCCCTTTGTTTTGTTTTTTAATCTTACGGACTAAAAGAATTTAAATAATCAAGGAATGGATAGAGAATCTGACTTCACGACCTCTTCTAAAGGTAGAGTTTCAGCTTCACTGTCTTGCTAGTTTACAATGCTGGTGAATCTGAATTAAGTATATTTTTGTGCTGATAGTTACTAGATAATGGTTAAATAATGGATACTGGGCTTGGCATTTTTTCTGCTTCCAAAAGAGGCATGTCAAAATAAAGGTTGAGAACCACTGCTGTAGATAATGTTGACTGTTTTTTTTAAATTAATTGTTGTCTGTTCATTTGTAATGTAGCTTGGGTGTCATGTTTGCCAGATTTTCATCACATGATTTTATCCCTTTTCCAGGATTTCATGTCTCCACACCTCAAAATGTTCAACAACAGAGATTTTGACAAGCTGGGAGTGAACATTGACCTCACAGTGCCTGTTATTAACATGGATGACACAGGCTATGGCACGAAAACAGAGTCTATTGATGTCATCTGTGGCATGTAAGTGACAAGTATTATACTTAGCCCTGTATCCTTCACTGCTGCGTGAGCAGTAATGGGAAATAGACGGTTAGGATAGTTCACAGTATTATTATTTCTTTTGCTAAAGTCATTTGTTTATTGTGACTCCTCTGCTGTCTTTCCACTGACAAACTTAAAGTATATTTCTACTGAAGTATGCTTGATTGACATGATATGCTTGACAACTTATGCCTTGCGACAACATGCCTTAAGATGAATTCCTATGCTTCAGCCTAATAATTAGATGAGGCTACAATTACAGTGAAGCCTTTTGCGGTTCATCGCCCTTCTTTGCAGCACCGGTGTGCAGCAGTAAGGCTGCCGCACCCATGCTGACAGGTCGAGACAGATTACCTATTTCACTAATGTTTAGTCTGCCACACCTCACTTCCTGTCAATGTAGGGCTTGGAGCATGGTATCCCACACCCTTTTGCAGTGGGAATTACTGTGATATTAGTGCAGGATGTGGAGGAGGATTTCTTAGATACATGAACAGTGTTTACATGTCATTTACATTGTAATGGTGTGTCCTTGAAAAGTGTTTCATCTCATCGTCTACATCATTACATACTGCAGGAAAAGTCGAGCCAAATAGGTCCCTAGCTGCGTTTATTTTCGTTTCCTTATGGTGTGATCAGCATAAAAAAATTGCAGAAGTAAACAAAACCAGCAGCAAATCAGAATAACGAAATGCAGAACATGTAATGCTGATCACTGCTACCCAAGGGAGATACTAACAAAATGGTGAGCAATGTAGAATGGAACATTTCGTCCCTCCTTAGGAGGCAGGACTCTCACAGCAGTTAAGGGTTTTCTTGTTGTGCTGCTACCCTGTTATTAGATAACACAGGCTCGCCCATGTTGTGCTGCCGTCCCCTTGAGCCTCCGATCGGCTCAGTGTGTTTTTTTAGCATTGCTGAGAGAGGCTTGTTTATAGTTGCTCATGTTGGGACACACACAGGCCCACAAATGCAAACACAGGCCCTGTCTGTATGAAGAGCAGAAGTAACGGGTCGACCACAACAGCACACACTCACACGACGACATGCCGCGTTTGCCAAGAGAATGCATACAGTGCATAACTGCTGAGATACCATCATGTGGGAAGCTGTTATCAAGCTGGACTCTGGCCAGAAATTGTTGTCATACATGATAAATGAAAGAAAAACACTTTCACAGAAGTCTTGTGGGTTTTTTGTTTTTGTTAGCAGATGTGGGTTCATCAAAGACTGTGTTTCTCTACTAATTAAAATCACATGAAAATGGAGAAAAAACACAATTCTGAAATGCCAGTGCAAATTAAAGGGTAATTATGCTCCTCCCTCCTCCTCTTCCTCCTCCTTAGCTGGGTGGTGTTTGAAGAGCCAGGCTTTTGTGGTGAGTCCTACATCCTGGAGAAAGGCCTGTATGGAAGCCCAGAGGACTGGGGTGCGCTGCAGCCCAGAGTTGCTTCAGCGATGCCTGTCATGCTGGTAAGAACGATGACTCAGAGCAAGATATGAAATCTTGCTGTTTTGCGCAGGTAATCACATGAACTGTAATTTTGGCTTTCCATGATTAATAATTGAGTAGTTTTGCAATATTGAACGGCAGCTTTATTCTCACTTCCCCAGATATTCCCTTACCATGCGTTTTCCTCTCATGTGACCAAATCACAACATTCATATCGAAATTTAAAATGGTCAGGATGGAGAAGTACTTTGGGAGGTAGGCAGGCAAACCCTTATACAGTAGGTTATCTGTGGGAGCACAAGGCGCAGGCAAAACAGGAGTAGATTGATGTTCACGGGGTAAGAGAGGAAAATTCTTGTCATAAGACTGGAAGTGAAAACATCTTAGATCACAAAGGTGAGTCATCATGTGGCTGCTTCAGTTTCAAAGCACATGATGACAAACAGACACGAATTTCATGCAGTCTTATTGTAGAGCTTTTGCCTCGACATCCTTTCAGTCATAAAGCAAAGAGAAAAATCAATATTTGGAATTGTCTTTCCCTCCTACACACATGGACCACCGCTGTGAAGTTTACATACTGTTCTAACAGAAATATGCAAATGAGGCCGTCTAATTAATCTGCTGTGGTTCAGAGCATGCAAATGAGTCTCATTAAGATGTTGTTTCATTTCAGGATGATTTTGAGCATGCAGCCAAGTTTAAGGTAGGTGTTTGAAAATGAAAGAACATCTAATCTTGCTGCGATATTGCCTGTCTTATCAGATGAAGTGTGCGAGTGGCTCAGAGCAGATGACTCACGCTTATTGTCGTGCTGTTTGTGCCTCAGGTGCAGATATTCTCTGATCCAGGTTTTCAAGGCTCTGTCCTCACTCTGGAGGACAATGCGGCCTCCCCGCAGGGCAGCATATCTGTGGCGTCTTGTAAGGTTCTGGCTGGCAGGTGAGTAATGATGCACACAATGGAGCTGAAGTTGAATCACAGATATTTGAAACGATTTGCACCATCTTGCAAAAGCAGATTTCAGGAATAGGCGCTTTTGAATTTCCAACCGGTGATCTGGTACAGTTGCAGCTGCTCATTTTACAAAAGTATCTGTGGGACTCTGCTACAGGCTGTCACTGCTCCACTTACTAAAAAATGTTCCATGTGGCAGCAGCTTGTGATTTACTGTATGTCTTACATTTTTCATAAAGCAGCATCCATATTGATTTAATATAGTCAATAGCCCTGTGCATAGGTGACCACAGACTCCATCTTCAAGCATATAATCCTGCCTAATGTATGTATTTGTACATCTGTGTATGTGTATTTGTGCACGTGACTTTCAGCTGGCTGGCATTTGAAGGCCAGGACTTCACTGGCAGGATGTACGTGTTAGAAGTGGGGAGCTACCCAGATCTGAGAGCAATGGGCTGTGTTAATGCGAGCTCCTCCATCCTGTCACTACAGCCTGTTGGCTTTGTAAGTACTTTTCTATTTTTCTTAATTCTTCTAATAATTTAACTCTAATCGCATTTTTAACACCTTCAAATTTGAAAATCGCATTGACTGCCAGAGTGTTTTAAAGATAGAGAGACACAATATATTTAAAGCAGCTTGAATCGATATTTTCAATATTAACAATGGATGTGTAATGTGAAAGGGATCACTTGTATTTACAAACCCACAGAGAATTATCCCCTTATCTCTACGGAGCTTTATAGCATCCTTCAGCTCATTGGTTTAATGGCTGCAACTGAAATGTTTTGGTTCAGTCTCAGTGCTCTCGTTAGCATTGTTTTCAGCTGCAGCAGGCAGCTGTTTTCATCCAAAAATAAAAGCTCTGATAACCTCACTGTACAGTCTGCTACCAGCCCACTATCAAACAGCAGACAAACGTAGCGTCTAGCCTCCGAACACTGGAGCATTTAGTAACTAAAGAGCCAGATATCTCCCTGAGGAGACTAAACAAAACAGCTAAATATTGGACTTCCATTTTCAAGGCAGCCAGAAACAACTCCAATTGAATGCTAATGTCTCCCTGCATCTGCTGTTTAATAAAAGTAAATAGGTAGCTGCTGGTTTGCCATAGAAGCTTTAAAGGTGATTATCTTAACACCTAAAAGTCTTGGCTGTGAACAGCAGGTCTAATTTATCAATACATAGATGGCAAGTTCATGCCAGTAGAACTTTTCATGCTTCTACATAGCGCCTCAGGCAGCCTCATTGATTTTAGACAAGGCAAGTCTAGCATTTACAGACAGGGCAGTTTGAGAGTGCTTTTCGTACATTTAAAGCAAACCTTTAAAGAGTGAATGAGCATGATTTCATGGATGAATTCCAAAAGATATCGAGGCCAAGCATTATGGTTGCTGACACACAACTTCAACACAAACTGCATCATGTGGAAAGTATCTATCAGAAATGTATCACAGTTCAGTTTATCTTATCCATTGTCCTCTGCATAAACACAAAAGAAAATACCATCCGCTATCAAATGAGTCACTGCTGCTGAGCTGCAACCTGAGTGTTCTTTTAGAAAACCCATGAGTTACAGTTAGCAGAGGGTGAAAAATGCCAGGTGTATGTGTGGTCTGTTTCCAGGGTAACCTCAATTTCAACCTGCGTACCCTAAAAATCTCCACCCACATCTTTCGTTAATGCATTTTCTTCTTCCCTCTCTCTGGCTTTGCAGGAGTTCTCACTGCCCTCCATCGCTCTGTTTGAGCGTGGGGGCCTTCGGGGGAAGAGGGTGGTTCTGACAGACGGATCAGTCAACCTTCAGCTGGTTGGAGGCTGTAGTAGAGTCCAGTCAGTGCTAGTGGAGGGAGGCATGTGAGTACATTACAACTGCTGCGTAACTCGCTCTATGGGAACGTAAAGCAGCCTTCACTGAGTTCTCCTCTTAGTGCGAGTTTGACAGGTTCATGCATAACAGCTCCCCTGTGTGTGTCTCCACTGGAGACCGACCCCACAGTGATGTGATAGCCATTTTTCTCTGCCATGAACGCATGAAACAGAATAATATCTTCTTTTTTTTCACAAACACGTCCTTCAGGGGCCCCTGTTGGTTCTCAGCAGCTTAAAGTCGATGTTGGCTTTTAATCTCTTTCAAATTCAAAAGTTGGCAACCGCCAAGTCGACCTTTTTAAGCTCTCTGGCATCCAGTACATAGTCCTCTTCATGGGCGAAGCTCACCTGTGTTTGTTTGTTACTGCTGTAACAATACCTCACAGACTTACACGTTAAAGCAGGTAATTCTCAACAGACAAAGCAAGGTACTTAAGCTAAAAGATGAAGGATTGAGAGACAATAAAATAAGCCAAATCAAAGCTGTCTGTTTAAATAAGTATCTTTTTGTTCTTTTGAATTGACTAGATATTTTTACATTTGCAAGAACAGTATTTAATCCAGGTTTGTTATTGTGGCTTCCTGCAGTTACTTTTGTTAAAGACTGTTTATGTGCAGCAGTTTGAGCATGATGTTTCATAGATTTAGATTCACTGGATGCGAATTGCATGGTCTGCACATATTATTATCTTTATTACGGCATGACAGAGCTGACAGATGGAGCGATGATGGAAACCTGCTGCTGATGTGTGAGATTCAGACTGTAGGTGTGAGTCCATGCTGAGGAAATAAAGGGCTCACAGTGAGCCAGAGCTGTCTCTGGAGTGGCACATTCCTACTGCAGGGGAGACGGGGCAATCAGCCAAAGAGCAGCGCTATTCAGTCAGAACACTTAGTGTCACATTGAAATTGGCCAGTTGTGAGGCTCAGCACATTTTAGAAAATTATCTTTGGCGAGGTGCTTCATGGAAGAGAGGACTCAAAAATGCACCTTCAAGTAAAAAGAGAAACGTTTTTTTTCCCCAGCGGCATCCCAAGTTAGATAGCCTGGGCTTATAATGTCAGAATAATTCAAATTTAGATTGTTTCTGAAATGTTTTGAATCAAAGAACTGTTTATAATTGAGTAATCATTTTTGTGACTTGTGTTTTATTTTTCATCACCCTTTATCTAACCAGGATGCTCTGCAGAGGCTGTAATGTCATTTCCAAGATGAAAGCATAATGTAACAGGCACCAATCATTAGATATGGAAGAAGAAAAAAGAAAGAAAGAAAAATATAAAAGTTCTACCAAACTACTTGCCTAACTTTTAACTGTATGCCTTTGCAGACTGTTAAAATGAAAAAAATGAATGCATGAATACAACAAACCAGTCAGGAAACAGTATTGTAAACGGTATTTATCTTGTATTGGTTTGATTGTAGCTGTTGAATATGTAAAAGCTGACTGTGTCTTTGTCTTTTCCGTACTACCAGGTGGGTGTTATATGAGGGAGTCAACTATCGGGGTGCTCAGATTTTGCTGAAACCTGGTGAGATTCTCGACTGGCGCAAGTTCAGCGGCTGGCAAAAGATCGGGTCCCTCCGCCCTCTTATGCAGGTACATCAGTTCTCTGCATTAGAAAATCTGTACGCCACAAAGGTGGAGCTACGCCTAAACCACTGGTTTTTAATACTTCTAAATATAAATATTTTGTACATGTATGTAATCTCTCAATTATGTTAGCTGCAGGAAATTGACAAATAATTTAAAAAACACACATGTTGCCACTTATTACACTTTCAAACAGTATTAATTTTAAAAAGCAGTTTTTGTTTTAATGGAAATAACATCTTTCTTATTGAAACAAATTTTGTCATTGTTATAGCTAAGCCCTTCTGATATTGTAATTATTGAAGCATGATAAAAGATGTAATTGTCTGGTGGAGAATAGTGAGAAGCTTTGATGAAACACAAGATCTAACCCTGATGGAATCACTGAATATCTTCATTATTTTATTTTATTTTTTGTCACGTGTATTTTTCGAGTAGAAGCAAATGCACTTTCGTGTAAGGAACAGACAGACGGGGCTCATGATGTCAGTGACCGGCGATTTAGATGATGTCAAACTGCTGCGGATACAAGAAACAGAGGCAACCGATGGATTCGAGCAGATTTGGTTCTACCACAATGGACATCTCCACTGCAAGGTACAGTACCAATGATCATACTACTAATCAGTAGGTCAGGGTTCAGGGAAAGCTTGTCCTGGGTGCTATGAATAAGTAATCATGGAGCCTTGTTTAAAACAGAGGTATCTGTAGTTCAGGTCATCTTAATGAAGACCTAATGTGATTCCAGACCAGGTCAAGCAGAGGGCAAGACAAACACTGAAGACTCGAGCTGAATTTTAGTGGAACAGACCTGGCTATCAGGTCTACTGCTGCTGAAGTTCAAATAACTCAACACTATTTTTTAAGCACACCCCCCCCCTCCCCAATGTCATACTAAACACTGTGTAGTTCACCCACTCTAAACTCTATTACCATGTGAAATACTTCAGTGGAACAGACAAGCCCAGCTCTCTATATTCCTTTAAATGTCACTGGACAAAATAATCAACTCTTTTACTCGTGTTTCCAGCTGCTGGAGGAGTGCTGCCTGAGTCCCAGCGGCAGTGTGACCATGGCAGGAAGCCGTGTCGGTCTCACCCCAGAGCCAGAAAACCAAGTCCACCTGTGGAGCATCACCCCCGAGGGCTTTATCCGCTACACCCCCACCTCTGATCTGGTCCTGGAAGTCAAAGGTGAGCATCCATATCTGGCATGAGATGTAGCTTCTAGCTGGGATCCAAATGTCAGACAGTTTTCACAATTTCAAGGTTGTAATTTCCACACACTTCCTGATCAGGTTTTACTGTTAGAATTAAGCACAATGAACTTATAGAAAATTTTAAAAATTATTATCAGTTGTATTATGAGGCATTCATAGTCCTGCACAACACTACAGTGTCCAACTCAGGATGCAACTTTTGTTTAATACAGTCTAGTGTTACCAACAAGAGTCATCTTGTCCCTACACTTGTGGGGCCAACATCAGTCAATTAGTGACACCTTGTGGACTAAACAGTGTTAGTGAACCAGCTATCATTGAGTGTGTAGTATTCTAGATGATATTTTAACTATACGACTGAAATAGTAACATTACTGTATAATCAGATCATATACAATGAACAGGGTAAGATTTTTGAATGCCTCATTATTCATGATTCTATATGAGTGTTGTTTATCTTTAATAATACACAGTGAACATGAACTCATTCTTGCTGCGGTAAATAAGGCACCCTCTTTAAAAAATAATACTTTACTACCCAGAATCATAATTAAAAATAATATATTAATTAGAAAACATCTCTCTCTTTCAGGGGGGCATCACTATGACAAAAACCAAGTGATTCTGAACTCACTTGACCCAAATAAACCCCAACAAAGGTGGAATGTGGAGATTATCTGACCACCTCCAGGCTGCTGATGCTGGATGCTGATATTAGCAGAGGCACAGCTCTGCCAGAGGCTTTGTTATACAGCTGCATGACAAGTGCTCAAGGACGAGGTACGCCATGGGATATACAAAACCTTTGCCGCGGATGAACTCTGAAAAACAAAATTCCAACGTGGAGGTCAACATGGAGCGCTATGGATAGATCCATAAGAATGTACGACTGCCCACTGAACATGCAAATAGTGGAGTCTGAACTTGAAATGCATATTTTACACTTCCAGTAATATACCCAAAGGTTTGTATTTTGTCTTTTCATTGAATAAATCTGTTTTCCTGATGTTAATTAAGTTAAACAGTGTTAACACATTTTCATATATTTTTATGCAATGTCATGTTATACACTATATATTCCAGCTGCATGCAACAAGAGGAAACACAAGTCTTGTTTTCAAAATAAAAGTATTTTTATGAATACATTTCTTGTATACATTGTACAGTAGAATGAGCTGCACTTCTATACAACAGTGTAGAAACTAAATATTTCAGATCTGAAGTTTCATTATTTGTTGTTCCCCAGAAGTTGAACCGGTGTTTTCTGCTTAGATTAACTGTATGATGGCGCCACATAATGTGGGATGCAAGGTGATGATGATCAAATGATTTGCATGCACTCGTAGTAGTAATCAAACAACTCAACATGGGGACAGTGCAAATGCAAGAAAAGATGCAAATAGTGACCTGCCTTATCCTGTTGGTTCTGCTTCCCTGGTACTGCACATAAACATGTGTTGACAGAACATTTCAAGCTGACTATGCGCGCAACAGATTTTTTTAAATTATGTACCGGCTGTCATAAAGTTACCAAACGCCTGGCTGTAATTACCAGCTGGATACTGACCTGAATGGTATTTATTAGTCCTCAGTTGGTAATTATCAGTAACGTCACCATGACATGAAAACAGCATAAGTCAAGCACCCTGTGAAAACTTCAAGACAGTACAGGAGGTTGTAAGGTTCAACAAGAACAACAGTCTTTGGCACTCTCCCGTTGCAAGCTCAGATCACGCTTGTAGTCTGCTCCACTATAGCAGCACCTCTGATTTGTTCAGATACTACAGCCTGCTGCTGTCAAGAATCGCCTTGTAAAGGTGAGAGGGATCACAGAAGCTTTATTCTCTTGGCACTCTGCTTCCTCTCTTCAGTGTTGCTTGGCTGTTCCTTGCCCTTCCTGCTCTGACTCTGCAGCCTCTGTGCAGATATTCTGCACCAGCTCTTCAACCTGTCTGTCGTCCTTTTCGGCCACCCTGATCACGGTCTTCCCTCTGGCGTGGCCCTGCTCCAGCTTCTGAAAAGCCTGGGGCACCTGGGTAAAAGGAAACTGGGCCTCCACAACTGGCAGGATCTGTGATGATACAGCAAGAAAAAATATCAGGAATATCAGCTTTAAAAAAAAGCACTCAGGTAACAATTAAGAGATCAAATGTAAAGTTTGAGCATATCAGAGAGGGGATTGATTGTATCTGGCTCCAGCCTTTGTTGCAGCGGTTTGGGAAAACGGATGGGTGTAATGCTTCATTAGCTAGAGGAATTAGTATTGACAGATTGACAAATGAGTCAATTACACACATTTTTCAGTGATAACGTGCTTTCTAATATGTGCTGATGGGGTACACACCATGCATTAAGTGCTTTTAATCAGAATAAATGAATAAATACACTATTTTGTTTACCAGTGCACGGCAACCATTATTTAATCAATTTAGACAAATACCCACAAGCTGCTAATGCTACATCATCTCTGCTTTCATAGCTGCAAATGTGAAAAGGTGAGGGAGGGGTTCAGAATGTGATGAGGCTGGACAATCCTGTGCTAGTCCCACAACACGAGCAGCCAGGCTTGTTATTCTGGTCAGCATCTCTTGTGGTTAACAATGAATGGGGAGCGCAGTGGCGTCACACTGGAAACCGTCCACACTTCTGACTGAGAATAGGACATGCAGAGAGAGCGTGCGTGTGTGTGTTTTTTGTGCGGGTTTCTGTGTGTGTGTCCACGGCTTCCCGCCACTGGTCTGAGTGTGCCGCTCGTTGTAAGCCCCGGGACAAAAGGACAGAGGTCCCGCACGCTTTTGCGAATGGCTGCTCAGCACTGTTTAAAAATCCATTCACCGTCTCCTGGCGCCTGCCTTGATCGCCCAGCAGCCAACTGTGCACACCACCAGCCGACCAACCAGCACAGTGGGAATGCTCACTCCTTAACAAAGCCACAGGGGAGCCTTGAATACAGGCATGTGTGGAATCCATGGTATGTTCATATTCAGTGTGCGGTATGATTTCCATCCTGGCATCAATTTTACTCTCAGGCTGTGACTGATGTGCAAATGAGAGGATTTCCATCTCCCTGTTCTGTCAGTACAAGTGGTTGTGAATGATAAGTCTGTATAATGTGAGTAATAAGCATGGACTGTATATACAGTACCTTCCCTGCATCAACCAGCTTTCTGATCTCGTCCAGAGCAGGCCCATCTGGAGCATAAAATCCCCACCGGTAGAAGACTCCGCTTGATATTATGTTCTAAGAGGAGAACAGCGGGGAGGCAAGATTAGAAGTCTGACAGTTTTGTACCTCACTGAGTATAAAAGACCCCACACAGCTGCTATCTGGGTCTGCAGGAGTCCTAATTAGATCCCTACATTTTCATTAATGTCGACAGCTTTAATTTAATACTGAAAATACCACGAGTCTAAGTGAAATTGGCAAATTTGTTTGAGTCAAAATTTGAATGTAAAGTATTGTGAGTTACAAAAAGCAACCGAGGTATAATACAAGTCAGCACACACACATGATGCATGTTGGGAGAAACGCCACAATCACATTGATATGTTAAATGAGTAAACACCTGGATTATATGGAAGAAAAACTAATCATAACACATTTGCTGATAAACCTGTTACTACTCTAACCTACTGAGTGCTACGCTACCTCACATTCAAATTTTGAATGCGAGGTAGCATAGCTAGTTTTCCTACCAACCAAATCTGAGTTTCATTTGGAACACCACCTATAATCTAGTTTGATCTAGTTTACTCTTGTCACTGTCAGCGGACAGAAACATTTGCATCAAATAACAGGATGGTGATGATCTTAAACAGAGTCATATTCCTTCTATAATTTACATATAGTAATCTCACGACAATTATCTTCATGGTAACCGGTTGTTCCTAATAATATGCACTATTTTGCCAACTTAATGTGTTAAGCACGTTACAAGCAAAAACTGGCCCTATTCCAGAAGAGCTGCACTAGAAAGCACCTGAAATACAATGAGAAAAGAAAAGGACGAAACTCCTGTTCCTATCTGGAAAGTTAACTGCTTGATATTTGATCATAAAATATTATTATGTGGCATCACTCCGCCAAACCTCTTAGGCTTTGGTGAAACTATCTCTGCTTGCTTGAAAAACAAAAACAACCAATAGATTCTTACTGATCATTCAGTGCTAACAAGAAGTTTAACACTAGAGGGCTCAATTGCACTGTGATCTCCCAGATGAAAATGACATGCTGTACAGAGCCGGCCACTGAGGGTGTGACTGCTGCAACTCAACCTCGCCAAACTGACCAGCTGGATGCTCCCATGGACAAAGGGGCCCGGAGGCTTGGCAAGAAACACACAAACACTGGTATTTGTCGGGGGGGAGATAGTCGGCCACAATCTGCACAAACACCAAATACTGCTGGTTCAGCAGCAAACACATGCGCATGCACGCCACATTTAGAATAACGCCCACACTCACATACACACGCAGTCTAGACCACACAACTCACGCCCCCCACACACACACACACACACACACACACACACACACATTGCCAGCCATGCTGTCACCAGTGCCTCCACTGCTGAGGACAACTTGACTCAGTTCCTAGAGCAGCTCCACCCTGTCCTCGCCTATTCACCCACTACCCTCATTACACATGCACTCCACTAACAGCTGGTGGGACAGGATGTACACACAATAATATGAAGCTTACACACATGCGGGGGACTCAAAGTCTTGATGTCAAAGTCCCTCTTCTGCTGCACACAGTCAGATTTATTATACCTTGTAGGGTATATTTCTACAGATCAAGCATAATCACCTCTGCAAAGGGAGAACATGAAGCTATGAAGCTAAGTCAAGTTATTTCATGATTTTCTCTCTTGCTGTCAACTGAACTTTGATTCATCTGATCAACTGAATGGAAATAAAACACAGCAATAGCTTCAACTGGATGGAACAGGTGTACACCCATTACACAATGTTGTCTTTCCATGCCAATGAGGATTAACTATTCCACTTCAGTTTGGGAGCACCTGTTTTCCACACCCATTCTAATGAAAACTGCCAGGCTCAAAGCATTTAACAAAAATACACAACAGGTTAGTAAGGGTCCTGAAAACAGCAGTATCGTCTTTCACGTCGGTGATGACATTAAGAGTTTGTTTTGCTCATGTTTACCTGTAAGGCCTTGGTGTGCAGGGTGAATCCAGCGTGAATCGTCCCCTCCAGCAGGCCCATGGAATCAGTGTTGAGGAGTAAAGGTGTCACCAGTGTGATGTACTTCGCCCCAGACCAGGGCTTCAGCAGGCCCACCGCCCACTGCTCCGTGTCTCCACCGACGTTGTCCAAAATCACGTCAAACCTGAGCATGCAAACACACACAGTCAGACTTAGAGGAACCCCAGTGGAGGAAAGTTTAAAATACAGAAAACTAAACACACACTTTGTAGCAGCTTAGAACACTGAATGCATTTTCATCTCAGGTCGTAAATATTGTTAAAGAGTATCTGTGGAAAAGATCATTCTTGTCTTCAAGCTAAAGCCAGGGTTTATTTTGGGGGCAGGGAGAGGGGTGCACTAGAGTCCACTGAGGCCTTGAGCCCTGGTATCCATGGAAACTAGAAAGTGAGTCAGTGAGCATGTGTGCCAGGCTGACAGGAAGATGTTTACCACATTTGGTGGTGTTTAGAGGGGAGAAGTGTGCACAGTTTTAGCAGTCCTGGATGATTCCTTTTCATTAGCACCTTTATTGGACTGGCACTGAGTCTAATGCTATTTCATGAGGCTTGGGTGCTGTAAAAAAAGAAAAAGATTCTGGTCTGATCTGTTTAAAAGAAACCAATACAATGCCACCACTTTTACACATAATGTACCACACAGTTTGTTAGTATGATTACTTCTAAAAACACACACTTTTCACGGCAACAAAACATACTTTTCCATAATTTCTAGTTGTTCAACCACGTCTCCTGCTGTGTAATCCACCACTTCATCGGCCCCCAGCCCTCGAACAAGGCCCTCTGCATTCTGGGAGCAGGTAACTGTTACGTGGGCACCCCAGGCCTTCAATAACTGGCAGCACACAGAGGAGGAAAACAGGAATATACACACAGACACAGCGAATGGCATTAGACTCACGCAGAGTGAGTCAAACATACATGCTGGTGCAGCCAGTGGAAAACACCTTGCCTTACCTGAATAGAGAATGTTCCAACACCTCCTGATCCTCCAGTGATCAAAACCCTGGGAGAGTTAGATTACACATCAGTTTAAATTTTTACAGTCTGTGGGTTAAAGGCAAGATTTTAAAACCATTTTAATGCTAACTTGAATGAAAGAGCGAGCCAATTTCACCACCGAAATCATTGAGATTAAAAATGTGTCTTATCAGGTCTGCATGACTGCACTGATTTCTGAACAGGAAAGAGCACATTAAGAAACTTTAAGACCTTAAAGAAGTAATTTCAGCATTGATAACAGTTTATAATATTTTTCAGGGACCTTTCACTGTTTCTCCAATACTGTGATTTACACTTCTCATGTTCTGCGCATGAATGGTGAGGGAGGTAGAGCAATTCAATACAAAGTTATCCAGTATATTATTATATATTTATGCTTGCCTTTTATTGGAAGAGCTGTCTCTGCAAAGACCACCTGCATTGACAAGTGCAGATAGAGCAGTGCTGGCTACATAGGGGATGGAGGCTGCTTCTGTGTGACTCATTAAATCTGGTTTATGGGAAACCTGAAAAAAAACAGCCACACAGAAAATGTGAAAAGTTAGAAACATGCCAACATGTCAACAATATTTCTGATTTACAATTTAAAAGTTGAGTATAATCACCAGAGCCACTGTGTGGGCAGCTAGCAAGCTAGGAGTTGCTGAAAATGAAGTGCAATACAGCAAGAAAATGCAGGGTAATTTGTGTGTCTCTGTAATTGCTGCCACAGTGGCTCCTGCAACCAAACAAACCTAATCCTAATTAATTCTTATACTGCAGGATTATATAACAGGATACACTTCTTTCAAACTTTTAGCCGATACACTTTTACAATTTACATAAGACCTCTCAATAAACTAGGAAACTCAAATTAAAGCCAGTCTTAAGTTAGATGACAAACAACACACAGGTTTGTCAGTCAGCTGATGATGAAAATATACTGCAGTCATACAGTATAACTCTACTGGCTCTGGAGCTCACCTCATACTCTGTTAGAGTCACAAATTCTGCCAGACTTCCTTGTTTCCATGGAGGAACAGCAGCCCACACCTGGAACACAAATATGGCATTTAACATGCTGAACACACTAGATTTAACCGCCTACTCGTGCTCTCTGAATCTGGTTAATCGTCTATTAAGCTCTTAGTCAAGCTCTTCCCGTCGGTTCTTATCAGCATTCATTTCTAAGCATATTTTTAAACTGATGGAACATGATTGCTAGAATACTATATGTGGAACATTTTTCCTGGTGTTTCATATTATTTTATCACAATCACTTTAAGTTGAATTTGCATAATTGCATTTTTGCCTGCAGAAAGACAATAATGTGAATATGTGGGAGACAGTCGACACAGTAGATGTCTCCCATTATTGAGTCATATTCATTTGATGACCAAGCAGAAAGAACTTAATCTTTCGTCTAAGAAAATGTCAGCGAATGACTCCACTATGGAGTTGTATTAAGGGTGAAAACAATATACATTTGTATAAAGTCAGCTATTTTAATATGAGTTTATATTAAGATAACTATCTTTGGGTGTGTTCAACCAGTGGCTCCCAACCGTTGTGACTTGTGACACCTCCAAATAAAGCTAAGTCTCCTTATGAACCCTCATCACGTGTGTCATATGTTTAGAGGTTATGACAAGGTCAAACAAAGAGTGCTCTTACTATCGCCATAGTTAGTGTTGGTGCTTTTCTGGGCTGTATCATATTGAGGTACTTCTAATATTCTTCCCCCCTCATGTTTGTAGGGGTGCACTTCAATCTCAATGACAAACATACAGTTACAGTGTCAATAAAACCTGAACATTATTATCATCTCAATAAAGGTAGAATTTATGGCTGTGCTGTTATATTGGACTGCATTCCATTTTACAGGTGCACCGTACCTGATTAAGTGGCCACTGAGTGTGGACAGACATTTCAATATAAAAATGACATGTACAGTAACAGGTAGTTTCATCCATATAACTCACTCCTTCTAAAAGACAGTGCAAGTCCTACCTCATCTCCTGGAGTAAAATGGGTAACATCAGATCCACAGTCCACCACTACACCAGAGACATCTCGACCCAGAATCACAGGAAACTCACTATCACTGTCCATCACAGACATTGGGTCCCTTCTTAACTTTAGCAATTTTGCTCCATAACCACCTGTAAATGGAGAAAGCGAGCAGGTATGTTTAAAAAAACAACAACAACAACAACAAACCACTGATCATGTGTTGATCTTGTCCAAATGTTACTCCAACACTTACCCCTCATAGATATATCAAGAGGGTTGAGACTAGCCGCATGGACTTTAATCATCACCTCACTGGGAGAACTGACAGCAGGTACAGCGACTTCGTCTGTGTACCTCAAAACCCCATTAGTACCATACTGATCAATGACCCAGGCTGACATGCAGCTCTGCCGTCTTGAAGGTGAACTGCTAACATTTCTCCTGAAGCACACACTGCACCCAGCTCTGGCTAATGTTTTGGTCGAGCCTGCTACTCTCGCGCTGAACAAACACAAGAGCCTGGTTGATGCCATAGCTCTGACAGAACCTATTTAAACCAGCTGGCGGTACCTACAAGGTCAGCTTTTCATGCAACATGACATCTGAAGAACCAGGAAGGCTGAAGGCGTGCTAGGTAGCTACTCGGCTAACATGACCATGCCCAGGTTGTCACCGCTCGTACAATACGCAAGAGTCAACATAATAGGTAAAATAAATAAGCGACAACGCCTCTGTGCGCGATTAGTGTATTATCGAGGGTTACATTAGGCTGAAAGAGGAACCATTGCAAGAAAAATCAGCAGATAACACACTGTTCTCCGGCTAAGTTGCTACATAACAAGCTAACGCCTGAACACACAGCGACAGCCAATCACAATGCAGTAGCCAATTATTCTGGCCAATGGAGTGAGAGAACATGCTCTGACGTATACGGATGATAATAATAATAATAATCTTTAATGTTGTATTGAAGCTTGGTTTATTTTTTGAAAGACCGCAAGTCTCAAATACAATCTATCAAAACCATTGAAACTAGGTCATTTATGTCTTAATGTTTATTCCTATATGTACACTTTATGTTTGTACAGACAGTATAATGTATTATTTTATTTTATTTTATCCTATTTTATTAGTAATGGACTAGACTCTGGTTCAATGGTGTATTGAATTTAATGTTATATTTTTTGTTACTTTTTGTTGTATTGTTTTGTGTTCATTGTTCAAGATAGTGATATGATAAATATAAGACATATATATATATAAAATATGATAATATATGATGATATGATATTATATAAAAACTATCATTTATGTTTTTTAATGAAATGCTGTACAGTAACAAACCAAAAACATAATCAAACCTAAACCCCAATAGAGGACAAAGAATTTAATTGCACTGGCTCCATTAAGGCTCAAACACAAAAATCCATTATGTAGCAATAATTGTCTATTGTCATAAAAATGCAAGTGTACATGAAAAAATTATAACTCAATATGTTTGAGAGGTCTACTCAAGAGTAAAATGACTGCTGAGTGCTTGCAATACATGCCAGTGTAGCAAAGACTAATGGACAGAGCACAGATCAGTGAAGAAAACCATAAGCAAATGGGCAGAAAACATTATCTGTTTATGGCTGAGCAATACACAATGGACTACACTGGGGTTTGTTTTAATGTTTACATGATGCTTCAGGGTTATGAAATGGCATTAGCTTCTCACTGCATGTCTTAAAGATTCAATTGGAGAATGTGGTCACAAACTACAGGTCCTTTTGATGCATGGACCAGCTTATCAATGTTGGCCTTTTAATCCATTAAACTGAGAGTTACTCCATTTTAAGACAGTTACCATGCAAGCAACAAGTGGGCTTTAAACAAAACTACTGCCCTGCTGCTGACAGTATAAATACTGCTGGAAGTATTGCTGCAAGAGCAACATGGCCTCCTATCAGAAGATCTTATGAGCAATGAAAAATAAGATGAAGAGGCATCTCAGTGAAATCAAGTTAGCGTAATTATAGGCTGGTAAATGAATAAATATAACTAATCACACTTGTCTCATGCAAATGGCGTAATCTGCAAGCAGAACTGATGTTCTCTTTCTCCGGAGACCACATGGAGAAAAGTGAGAAAAGAAAGACACGGGGGCTTGTGGTTGTGTGATCATGATTCAGCATGAAACCAAGCAACAAACAGCACTGTCATTATGATCACTGCTCCCAGGAGAAAGAGGACACACTGGAAATTGGGTGCTTTGTCTATGTTGGCTCATTACAGTGGGCCTGTCTAATGAATTATACTGCTGGCTGCTCCTCAAAAAAGAAAAAAGAAAAAAAAAAACTTCAGTTCAGTTGTTACTTGGAGTAGAGGGTGTCATCTATCAGGCAGCAACCTAACAAAAATATTTAAAATTTCTTGTTGACCAGCTACCCGAGATAAGACTGGGTCGGACTGTGAGAGCAGCATCTGTCTTAAATTGGTGTTTGTCAGGAGAGTCATTCTTCCCCCAGAAACACCATGTGTAGCTTTTCTAGGCCTCCTTTTCCATCTTGGGACCTGTGGCCCAAATCACATGGTTGCTCTAATAAATTACAGCTTTGATCTAATTTCATTTAGTGGTCTTGTAGCCTCGACTGTCCAGATTTGACTAAGGAGACTTTAACCCTCCCTCAAGTAACATATCTCTCTGCACAAAGAATAGATTAAAGTTTTCATCGCAAAGTTACATCTTTCTAACCTTATCCATGCTTTCATTTTCTGTTGTTTTTTTTAATTTTTTTTCCTTTCACCAATCACCCATCACCTTTTAAATTCTTCCCACAGTCAAACAAACCAATTAGGAGACAAATCTCCAGATGCTTGGCACACCACGGCTGAACAGTGAGTGTGCAGTGAGGTTGGGCATGAATGGCCACTGCTTGGATAATGATCAGACAAGCCTTGTTTATTATGTGACGGACCAGCTCCTTCTGAGCCTGAGCAGAGAGAAAGAAAAGGACTGTGCACCATAACCGCTCACTAGCTGGGCTCTGACATTATATTTTGGATTGGTTTCTCTCCTTGGTAACTGCCCCACTTTTGTCTTGAATAGGTCACACACTAGTATATTGGCTACTGACTGTCACGAAGAGAGAGCTAAAGGAAACCCAAAAGCTTCTTTATCCTTCTTTATATCATCCCTCTTGGTTTTACATGGATTTGAATGGTGTCGGATTAACTCACCTTTTTCTGCTGGATATAAACTCTTTCTTGTTTTGGGATAGCAGAAGAATGTGTGTTTAATGAGCTGGACCACAAGGTCACACAGGAGATCCACAAGTATAATAAAAATAATACATATACACATATTATGTGCCATGTAACTGGATATTCTGGTGTGCATATCCCTCAGGGACACATCAGTGAACATGCATTCAAAGCACAGTGGGGGTTAGACAACAGCAAGGACCAACACACCTGGAGCACACATTATATCAGGCTTCAGGATATAGATGAATATACTACTGTGAGTTTAAATATACTCATACATAATTTATCAGTTTGTATGCCTAAAGGATTAATTTGCTTACAGGGTTTATTTTATAATGTGGGTTTATGACCTGAAACGTATGCTCAGACAAAGCTAGCTGATAAGGTTAATATCAAATGTTTATATTAACCAATACGTGGAGCTTAAGTGTCCACTCGCCTGGCCGACAGGGTTTGAAGGTACTGTAAATAAAGTGTCATGCAAATACAAAAAAGAGCTTCCGCGTGAGAGGATCTAAACTCTACTTTTTTATATTTTAATACATCCAGATTAAACACATTGTGCTGATATGTACATGGTTTTTTAAAAATTGTATTGCTAAAACTTACATTTTTTTGCCCCTAGTTAATGGTATTAACACTTGCTCTTCCCTTTGATTAATAATCCAAGCTCACAACCCCACCTAGCTAGTTACCCGGCTAAGTAGGCAGCACGTGCAGCATTGTTAAGCCACTGTATATAAAAGGAGGGGTTAGTTACAGTGCACTGTGTTTATTTACAGCAGGAGCCTCTGTTTGCTTCATTCAGAATCACTTTAACAATGTTGTCGCTCCAGCTTGAAGCACCTAACTGACTGAATTTTTTAACGTTTGTTGAGCTGACTTTCATGAGAAAAGCCAGGGGCATGAATAGGAAAAGTTTATGAAATTATGAAATAATAACAAGCTTTTGAAAAGGGGTATTTTAATGGGCAATAAATCTCTAGTATTATTAAAATAAGAGTGATGAAACTCCAAAGCTTGAGTGAGAATTACATCATTTATTTATGTGATTATTCATTTCATGATTGTTTATTTATTTATTTATTTATTTATAGGGCTCCATATATTTAAAGGTCATATGCTTTCAATAAAAAGAATGGTTTGATGTATAACCAAGTCCTACTGTTTTATTCCTAGGGTGTCTTCACACACACACACACACACACACACACACACACCGTGACCGTTCCACAGCAGTGATACAGGAAACACAATGTGCTCTGCTGTTCATCTCACAGATAGCATCTTATCTACAGGCTTCCTCCAGACTGCAAGTACAGCAGTGGAAATATAATGAACCATATAATGAACTGTCCCTGTTTATCCTGGAGATTAGGAAGAACTATAATGTATATGCTGACATCAGATTTATTGCTGTCAATTTAAAACTGTTTAAAACTCCAATACACACACACACACACACACACACACACACACACACGCGCACACACACACATACTTTTTATCCAAATAGAGATATAGCCTATAGACAGTCAGAAAACGTCATAGCAGCAGAGGGACTGATCACAAATTTGAGCTCATGTGTATATTCCAACAATATTCATGTCCATACTTATTGGGACACTATTGGCCACTTTTCTCTAGATGATAGTCTCTCTGTCTTTTTTATATTCACACATGTCGTTTATTTGTCATAAAGCACACAAGCTGAACGATGTACATGTACAGAAACTGAAATGTGATCCATTTGATTTGGATTCCAGGAAAGATCTAGTCTAGTGTTGAGCCGGTCATTCTAATGTATGCAATTGTACTTTGGCATGACCGCAAAGGCTTCAACTTGTGAACTTTGATTTTATCGTCTCCAAACCCAACCACTCTCACATTCTAAAACTCAGATTGGTCTTAACTAAGATGCAAAAGAGCAGACACACACAGAGGAAAAAACACACACTTCTTATACAACATTTATTTATACCCACCTGATTAATAGCCACTACAACATAAACAACGACTGATACAAAACACCACTGTAAACTGTGTGATTGATCGTGTTTCTGCCATTGTTCCAACTAAGGATACAAAATGCAGCGTGTCCGACAGATTTAGCAAATGCCGATAGCTGCTCCTTGGCAGTGTCTGAACCCTTCTCATTGGCATACCAGCCATCTGCACAGCCCTCACCCCTATTTTAAGGACAATACATAACACAGACTACTAAAGATAAACACAAGTAGTCTGTGTTCATTCACGAACTTCGAGAAAGAATTTATTTAGCTTACAAGAGGTTGATAGTTAATAACTTTAACAAGAAATGCTTCTTCCAGACTATAGTCATAACAGCCCACTGCTCTGTTGGCATATACACTGTTGCTCATAAAGTTGGAATAAAATATTTTTGACCTCTTTCCATGAAATGATTGTGACAATGTGATTCATTTCATTTCACCTGGGTAATTGGGACACATGATGTAATCATTGCACCTGGTCAAAAGTGATTACTGATGCATTTAAATAGGAATAAACAGAGGATTGTGTCTGAAAACAAAATTATTCCAACTTTATGTGCAACAGTGTATATGTATATATTAGCCTCGTGTTCTATCAATTCTGCCATGAAACCATGGAAATAGTAGACGAGAAGAATAGAAGCCCTGACGCCTGAGGTCCTGAGAAAGTGGCAGGTGACTTAACCAATGACTGAAATCAAATGTAACCCACAAAGCTCTTTTGTCCGAGAACATCGCATTTACACAAATACAGCTTAACTTTTTCCCTAGTCCACAGTGTCTTACACCTAATTGGGTAGTGGTCTGCAAATGAACCACATTCATTATACAAATGTCAGTGCCTGCTGGTGGAGTGTAGGAAGGAGAGACGGCTGGGAGGAGGAGTGGAGGAGTTGTGAGTTGAGCTGACAGGCTGCTAATGAGATATCATCAAGGAAAAGGGCTCCTCAGTTCACTTAAGAGGAACCATTTCTGACATAGTGTCGAGGCACACTGTGGAATTATGGTGTGTCATCTTTTGTGTTTTTGTAACCGTAAACCATTTCCATCTCTATCGTTACATTACCAGGTTTCCACATTGAACAGAGTCAGCCTTTATGCTTTATTTTTTTTAAAAACTAAATAAATAAATAATAAAAAACTCCACACATACAGCCCAACATTGTTTAAATATTTTTCCTCTCACTGTCTGCTATTCAAGTTCACTCATCACCATTGTTGTTTACAAGGCAGCAGTGGCTGTGATATGTAGTTGTGAACAGAAGGTGAGGCCCAATCTGATAGACGCATTTCAAGGTGAAAAACCTGATTATTGTAAGAAAGAATAGATCTCTCCGGCGAAATGTTTTTCCTGCGGTTCAATATTTACTTTAGGCGAGAAAGTGTAGTAGATAATATCTTTATGTGAATATCACGTGTAAGCCAATATTGATATGTAAACCGAGTAGAAAGAAACATTTGCTAAAAGCACATCACCTGCACGTCAAACTGTGTATCAGCTGCTAATGGATAAATACACAGATAAAATACAAAGTGAGGAGAGACACGAGGCCATCAGTAGTCTATGCATATTATACAGTGTTGACTATCTGGGTTCAGACAATTACTCATCTTTTGGAAGGAGCTATAGGCTAGCTGTTTTGCCTTATTTCTAGTTTTTAGGCTAAGCTACAAGAAAGAGAAGGAAGTTTATTCTTCAAAATGCCTCTAACTATTCCTTTAGACCCACGAAAACAATTTTTAAAGCAGTGAAATTACTCCAAATGTAAAAATGAACATGATCAGTGATCCTCAGAAGTGTGAATAAACACTTGAATTCCACTTAGGGATCTTGAGATTTTTAAAAATGTCTGTGCTAATCTGCGGCTGACCTTTGTAAACGATGTATTGGCACAATTTCCAGTTGCCGCCTGCTTCGGATATTATGGTTCTTTTTGCTTCCTGTTCAAGGGATACGACTCTCAGTTCACTCCCATTATATCACACAGTGGTGCAGAACTGAGTGAAGGTGATAATAAGAACTGGTGACTATTCCTTTCCCTGTCACTCGTGCAGAGCTGGAGGCAGTGTAACATACAGAACATGTCAGAAATAAGAGAATATCTGTTAGAAGATCTTGTAAACCACCTTGCCACGAATAAGTCGTCCACTGGTATGACTCAATAGAGTTCTGGCAGCTGTGGCCTTTGAAAACTGCCTCATATTTTGATTCTGAGATATTGCCAACATGATAGAAATAAACAGCTCTAAATTTAGAGCTTTGGGAACAAAATGATCAAATTTTAAGATACTAAATATCTGCACAAATTACAAGGCACAGGCTTTGAAGCATCTGAAGTGGTCAAAATCTACCTCAAAGTAACTATACCAGACTGAAATGGAAAGCTGGTTTTTCCAAAACCTGAGGCAGATGCAACAGACTTTTTTTTTTTTCATCTGCCTCAATTTCCTTTTACTAAATCTGACAAATACTGAACAATAAAATGTCAGATTTTCACTTGCTCTTTATAAGATCTCCCTCTAGGTTCTTGGCAGGAAAACCAACCTCAAGTGTGTGAATTTTCTGTGGGCAGCTTTCAAATTGTCAGATGTTTCTGACAGGCGAGTGCAGCTTGAAGAAAAAGCATTGATTCTCTGTTGCCTCGTAGACCAGATGGTACTGAGGCACACTGACTCTGTCTCACGCATCAATGTATTCAGCAGTCATTGTGTACGGGATTAGTTCATGTAGGTTTCTGTCTGGGGCTTCTCATATAGCCCTTCATTCGGCGCGCAGTGGGTGGAAGCTATTCCCAGCAAACAGGTGCCATCATGTGGCATCAGGTGTCCTTCCAAAAGGTTAGACAGAGAGAGGAAGATGGTTTGTCCTAGATATGCAGTTAGTTAGATGAGAGCCGCTCTCAGAGGACACTCTGAGTTTGGTGGCCACCGACAGCAGGGACAGCGGTGCTGTAAAACTGGGATACAACCCGATCTGCTTATGAAATCAGGTTAGCTCTGTGGGCTCTCACTCCTGTCGAGTTAAACAGGTCATGCGAGGCTAACAAATGGATGGGACTTTGCATGGCAGCAGAGCAAATATTAATTTATGTTATCTGATTGCAAGTGCAGTGTACTCAAATTAAAGCTCCACTTTTCCGATCACACAGAGGCCATGGAGTGTGTCCAGGATTGAGAAAGCAAAAAAAAAAAAGAAAAGAGAAATCAGCCTCTTCATCAGGGTCTGACACAGGAAAGGCACATTTACCCAACAGGACAGTTCTCCGGGGCTGATGTCAAACATCTTTTCATTGTTTGGTTTCCATGGCGACGGCAGCCACTGGGCATGAATCAGGAACAGAGGATCCATTTATGGTCCTAATTGATGAGCTATAGATGTGATTAGTGAGAATGAGAGAAACCAAACAGCTTAATAGACGTCTGCCTCCATCCATGTTAATCCATCCACTTTAGCTCTCTGCTGACACAGCAGAGGGGAGCCTCATTGTTTCTAAAAAAGCAACTAGCTTCCTAACAGGGCCAAGGTAAAAAAATAAGTACAGCAGACCATCTGGCAGGAAGGGCATTTCACCTGATTTACAGGCTGTTGTCCACTTTTTCCCCTTTGCCTTCCTCCGTTTCAATCATAGTTTTGCTAAAAATGTTCCTGGTGACCTTTTTGAAATTATCAATTTACAATTGATTTCATTTTACAGATTGTAGAATATTTGTGGTGAGTAATGTTTTCTGTAGTTTTGGTTTTCAACATTGACATTTCTGTGGTTTCCAGCCCTTTGGCCAAATTGGCATTACTCACACACAACAAGAAACAACCAGATATCAATCAGTCGACTTAAAAACAGGACAATGTGTTACAGGAATACATATGCTGATGTTAATAAAAGACAAGAAAATTGTAAAGGAAATGTAAGTTATTATTATCATCATTTCATTGACAAACAAATTCTTTCATTGTGTGACGGGGATGATTGTTCCATTAGAGCTCTGCTGAAACTGTTTTGTGCCTCTGCACTGGAGTCTTGTTTGGCAGCTCAATCAATAAAAATAAAATTGGAGCGCTCGGTGAAATGAGCTTTCTGGCAAGCGCGAGGAACAGTAGAAATATTCAATATAGATGGTGGAGAGGGAAGCACAGCGGTTTGTGCACTTCCTGGTCACACCCTGTAGGATGAAGCTGCCCAGAGGCCTTAAGTTGCTGCTTTAGACGCCATAAAATCCAGAGTGAAAGATGCAGGAACTCGTTTATGCTCCAGCATGAGCTCTGCATTTTGCCGTGTGATGAGAGTACCTCTGTTGCTCTCTCTTGAGCTGTTAAATCCTTGTCTGGTCCAACTAATGTTGGACCATATGGGTAGGTGCTGTGCTATAATTTGATGTGTTGTATTGATTTTTTTTTTTAACAATGCCTTTATTATTGTGGTTTATTGTGTGATTTATTAAAGGAGTTTGTTGCCTTTTTATAAATCATGGAAATTGTTAAAGATTAAACATAGAGAGTATACAGTGAGAGTCTCACAAAATATGATTTATGTAATTAATGCTCCATCACAGCTTAGTCAGGTTAACTTTGATATTTAGGCAGGAATAGCTGCAACCAAGACAATAAAAAAAACCATTTTGCTCTCAATATTTCTAAGTAAGGACAAGAAATGAAATAATCTAATATCTCTGATCTCACTGTGAGTGTGAGCGTGAGTAACATTTGCTGACCACAGGCGAAAGTAACAGCTTTTTCCAGTCAAAATAAAAAGTCAAATACTGACAGGAACAGATGATTTGCATAAACAGGACAGAAAAGTGAACTGGGAAAGGATGAGGAAATTAAAGTGACGGATTTTTTTCTACATGTATAGTATATGTATTGTAATGTGGGTAAACATGTTTTTTATTTGCATGTTGTAGAAAGTCATCTACTTGTATTTGACAGTAAAAGATGAACTTCAATGATGATATTTAGCTTGACCTTTTTTTTTCTGTTAAGTTATTTTCTGGGTGTTTTGGCCTTTATTAGTCTGATAGGACAGAGAGAGATGGACAGGAAAGTCAGGGAAAGAGAGAAAAAATGACACGCAGCAAAGTGCCATGGGTCGGATTCGAACCAATTGCTGGTGAGGTGAGGTGAGGTGAGGTGAGGTGAGGTGAGGTGAGGTGAGGTGAGCGACGGAGGCACCCCAACATTGAGCTTTGACTCGTTCAAGTTCACACTAATGACATGGAAACTGTGCAAATCTTAGAGAGAGGCTTTTGCGAAAATGTAAATTTGTGTAAATTGCCTTGTGCCTTGAGTAAACACTTTAACTCAGAAGGTCCTTTCTTTTGCTTGCGACAGGACTGTAAACAAATTTGGTTTTGAATGATTTGAATGACTTGGTTTCTTTCTTTTAAAACACACCTGGAGCTTTGAGGACACAACACCTTCTCAGGAACTTGCTGTTGTTTCAGTCTTGATCTGATGGGTTTTGAAAAGATTTTGCATTATGTCATCAATTGAATTGTGCACAGTTTATATCAACCATGACACAGCCAGATAGAAACAAGGCTTTTTTTTTAAAGAAAATTCACAAAAGAACGCAATAGCGTTTTATGTAATATATTTGTTTGGTTGTCTTGAGTGTAATATAGTACCACTTTCAAGCAAGTGAACCTTTATAAAGGATTTATAAGCTGTAACTAGTAGCTTTATTAATCATTATCAAATTATTTATGAATGCTGTCTGGATTATTTATAAGCCTTTAATAAGAATATATGTTTTGGCTGCCAGGCTGTGAAAACTTCCTCCGGCAGGTGTTAATTCTCCAGCAGGACACTTGTTTGTTTTGCTCATTCATTCAGGAAAACATTAATATCCAGTTATTAACAGCTTATTTACATGTCTAGCTAATGATGATGGCTTTATCAGAAAGTGTGAACCCTACCAGAAAGTATGAATGGATTACTAACATTTATAACAGCATCCTTAACAAGTAGAGAGGACAAGAAGCCAGAAGGGATTTTTCACAACCTGGCAACCCAAATGATTATCAATGGCTTATAAATTATCTATAAAAGAAGAACTGTGTACTGACTATTAATAACGCCATTATCTACAACCTATATAGCTCCCTTATGTAGTTTGACAGGGTATGCAGTGGCAGGACTCAGTATTTTCACTTAATATGCAAGAACAGCTTGTTTTGAGTCAGCCTGCTGCAGCTGCTACCTGTTGTCTTTTTTCTCTCTACATAGCAAATTAAAGGCAAGTTGTTGTCCTTTGGAAAAGTGACGCGTCGTACAGAACACACTGTGAGAGGAGTGTGCGAGCAGCTGCTGTTAGTTTCTGTTGCTGTTCTGAAGTCAGGGGCTTTAGAGCGTTCCCCTCTATGAATCAGCCAGGGCTCTGAGTGACTTTTGGGCACCGGGCAACAAGCTCAGGGCTGCACAGGTGTGACATTTGAGTGAGGTGTGAAATGGATTATTCATGAGGCTAAAACAAACTCTTGATTAGAGTGGAAGCTAAATTCCACACAGCTGATGACTAGTTACAAAAAGCTGAGTGGATAAGTGGGAAGGAAATAGATTTTTGTGTTATTTACCAGTAAAATATACAGATTAATTCTCTAAAACTTCTCTATTGTTCCTATGGCAACGTTGTAGTAAGCCGTGTCTTACTACAGTAAACTTGAAACAAGTCAGGAGGGCTAATGCTAATGTCAGCTATTAGGCCACCACACAAACATATAAAAATGTACATCTTACTTGTACACACAGAGCAATGGTGACTGTGCGCACGCAAACACAATGAATTAATTATGGCCATGTGATCGCAGCACTTGTTTTTACACAACAAAGAAATGTATGAAAGGCCCTCAAGAGAAGGGTGTCCACATGGGGTTGGGAGTATAGCATTATCTGTGTGTGTGTGTGTGTGTGTGTGTGTGTGTGTGTGTGTGAGAGAGAGAGAGAGAGAGAGAGAGGGGAGACAGAGAGAGAGAGAGACGTTGTCCCTGCGACACCGGCGGCCATCTGAATAATTCATAAAGCCAATCAATGATTAAAGGTCTGTTGGGTGTCACACCTCACATCAGAAGAGAGGTGACTGTGTGTCATTCAGTGTTATAGTATGGATGTAACGTAAACAGCGAGTCAAGATCTAGTAGAGGAGAAAGGAAGTAGAACTCACAGAGGAATAGAAAAACATTCAGCTGAAGTTCCAAGTCAACCTTTACTATTGATCACTGACTATGACATAAAAAATATAACCGGAAGATTTGTTCTGTTTTGTGATTGTAATTTTTTTTAATGTGATTTTTTATAACAAGTCGCTGTAATATGAGCATGAAAGCTTACACAGTTGCTGTCATTGCTAATAGCCTTTGTCTAATGGGTCTTTCCAGGAAAAAAAAAAAAAATCTGGCTCACACAGGAAGTGGTGCCTCTGATGTTACTGGAAGCAGGAGCTCTGGCTTATTCAGAACAGTCAGAAGGGACTGCAGTATATAGATACAACGCACCAACAGACAAAGACGAGCCCTACTGAACTTCATCAGTAAGGAAAAATACACCATCTCTGACTGGTGGTGGGAGGTGCTTAACGTGAGTCAAAACTAATAAGCCAAGAATCTCACGGATCGCCATTTTAGTCACCTTCCAAAAGGCCAGTTCTGAGACCATATTACAAGCAATATTTTGTTTCAAGCAACAGAGGAAAACTAAAGAAACGGGAGCCCATTCTGCATAGGAATGACTCAGCTGTGTACTGTACTGAGATAAGATAACAGTTGGGGGGGAGGTCAGGCGGATGGATACAGTAACTTTTCAGTGAATCAAGTACTATTAAGTTACTAATTCACTCATGAGCCAAAATGCTTAAAGTGTGCAAACAGTGTTCACTGTTCAACAACCTGCATTTAATTGCTACAAACAACCTCTTCACTGAAAAAAAAAGGAAAGCTGCTTTATAAACATTCTCCAATCATCTCTCTAGATTTAAGGCTTAAGACTAGTGCTATCTTTACTAGATTGATCACTGATCGTAAACAGTGTGAAAGTTGATCATGTTATGGTGTTCCCGGTCATTTGGATTCTTTTGAGTTATAGACAATGTGTAGTGCTGAGTCATAACTGATCAAAAGCTTTTGAGCACTTTACATTAACATCAGTAGCCTCCACACAACAATACCCTGTGCTGTTGTTCGTTGTCCTCAGAAGAAGTAGTAATCACTTAATAATAAATAGGCATCTAAACGTGAGTGGCCAAACTTTTCGTGGCTGGGAGCAAAGGGTTATGAGTTCCGTTTAAGTGAATGGTGTGGTCAGCTATAATACTTGTATATTTGTTTTCCACTAAAAGGATTTTTAACTTGGAAAAGGTTTAGTATAGGAGCAGTGCTATTATGTTATGTTCACAGAGGGTTAGACAACAACCAACAATCTAAAGCCTCTGGATGTTATTTTGTCTATTTAGCCCTGAGAATTGCTGCATAATTAGAAATGCATATAGCACACATCTATCCATTTTATACCAAAGAGTGAGTTTCTATACTTGGAAAAAATAGTTTGAGGAAATTGTTTTTTTTTTCTTTTTTTTATAAAGTCATTCCACAGAGAAAGAAATCTGAATTGTAATTTACATTTCATATTGAATGGACTTTAAGTTTATCAGACCTCTCTCAGGACTGGCTGGTGCTCCAGATTCTTCTGGTTGGCAGTGATGCAGGAAAGACTGCTTTTAGATTTTGTGCTCTATATACCTGGAATAAACGGTATGAAAACCTGAGGCGCTGTCGTTTAACTACAGTGGGACAATTTGTACTTCCGATAAAGAACCTGATAACTTTTTCAAGTGGAAAGTTTAATGATGATTGCCATGATGATTGAATGAATTAGATTTGATTGAGGAATCTTTTCAGTGATGTTTGTCTGTAACAGCAGAAGTCGATTTTCAACACCATTTAGGAGGAAAATCTTCAGTCACTTTTGAGGAAGCCACATTTATGCAGTCCCTGCAAACCAGGCTGGTGGAGGACAGCAAATGGATGGATCCGGAAAAAGGGATGTTAAAAGGGAGGGGAGATGGAGTTGTGCGGGGAGAGGTTAATAGTGCAGAGAGGATTGAGAGACAATAGGCTGGACTAATGAGTCATGAGGCTGGCTTTACTGGTGCTGAGGCATTTCCGAGCTGCACGCTACTCACTGCTATCACAGGGCCCACTCATTTAGAGGTATCTTTGATACGTTCGCCTTTGTGGATTGCTTTTTATCAGCTTTGACTGTAGTAACTGCAGAAAAGACACAGATAAATGGAAAATGAGGGCGTGAATTGGAACATATTTGTTCCAAAATGCTACAAATTTCATTGAATGGATTGCACATCCAAAAATTCATCATTAGAAATGTAATAATAGCATTGCTATACTCTTGCCATGACATACATTGTTTTTATACTGGCAGATTACAATATAAAGGATGCTGTTTTTTTACCCAGTGGCACATATTCCATTTTAAGATAAACTTCCCCTCCATTAAGTACATCACAAAGATGTTTCAATGGAAATCCATATTAAATTGAATTGATTTTAGTGCGTGCCTATACAGATATTTTTCCATGCTGTGCAGCTGTTGGAGAATTGAGCACTGGGACATAGACAGGACAAGACAGTGTCGAGACACAGCCAAAAGCCAAACTGGTTTAAACACCTAATCAAATATGACATTGCATTCCCCGAGGGCTCTTTAGACTCATCTTCATTCCTCCAATAACTGAGCGATATATCAAATGATATTCAAACACCTGACGGAAATAACAGGTTTCTACATGCTACCAGCTGCGTCATGGCTTTCGTGCTCCTTCTAGAGTCAAAATGAAGAATCGTAATGATCCAAATGTTGTACACACAAGCCTTGTTTGGACGTTGCACATCACTAGAATACCGAGGTGGGTGCTGTTTTATATCTAGTCAATCAGTGCTGTTCTGGCACTAATCCAGAGGAGATCAGTGGGGGCATCAGGGAATGCTGAGTCCATCTCTGGCCTGTAGCTCAACAGCTGCCTGTCTAGACTGCCTGGCAGCTCAGAAACGATGAATAGAACATCACCACGCCCTATATCAGGATGATTTTATGACTAGAACTCCATGCAAATTTGGAGGAAAGAGGAACAAAATGATCATAGACAAGATGGGGGTAGTAAAATATTGGTCCCGGCTAAGTACCACTTTCACAGCAAATATAAACATGTCTAGGAAAAGTTAGACAGAACGAGAATCAAAGAAACAATTATAGTTGTCATTTTTCATAATTTATTGTACATTTTCATTTCTTCCATTATCTTATACTCAAACTGATAAACATTACAACATTTCCATTTATACAAAATATAAACTATAAGGGGGGGTGGGGGGATATAAATCTAACATCAACCCTTCCCATTAGGTTATACAGACAGTCATTTCCTGGGTCTAACCCATGGATGAAGGGGGGAGGGGGAGTGTCAATCAAACCCTCATTGTAAAAGACCACAACTCTTTAAAAATCACAAGGCAAAACTGACACATGTCCTGTGTGGCAACTTAATTGCTACATACATCTCCATGACATTTCTAATAAAAAGACTGAAGGGCCAAATTATGAAAAACCCAACTAAAAATGTCATCTGGCTCACACCTTTTTTTTTGAAAATCCCCAACTGTATGTGCCAAATTTCACTTTAACAGACAAAAAAACCATTCTGATATTGATTGCCAGGTGGATTTGAAGCCACAAAAAAAAAAGAAAAAAGAATCTCTGTACACTCAAGTGGTCCGCATTTCAATCAAGACATGTGACATGACAACCGCAGCCCTGAGCATCTCCAAAATGTGATGGCGTGACTATGGAAACGCAAGCCAAAAGGGGAAGCCCTGTGCACCGCCATTCCTTTTGATTCCTTGCAAGGGGCTGAAGGAGAGTGAGGGTTGGGGGTTGGGGATCCAGATGAAAGTTAAACCCCCTTTATTAAAAGAAATGTCTTGAATTACACTTTTTATTATTATTTAAGGAGGACGAAGAAGGTTGTGGAGTCCATCCATGTTAGTCTTGTGGTCTCTGTGAGAGAGAGGAGTGAGGCTGGACTGGGTGGGATGATGGGATGGGAGGTGAGGAGGAGTGCTGAGGCAGAGAATAAAACAGGGGTGGGGGTGGGGGGGTGGGGGGCTGTCGGGGTCTGAGCTTCAACAGTAGCGCTGCAGGAGAGAGGCTGCCATGATAGCGGGGATCAGGAAGGAGAGGGTGCCTGCGTGCAGTGAGACGCCTGCTCCGGCGGCGGTGGTGGAGTTGGCCGAACTGCTGTAGGTTCCTGTGGCCATGGTGGTGGTGTTGGGGGTGGAGGTGTCGTTTACCCCCATGGTGGATGTGCTGTTCTGGGAGACCACCTGTTGGAGGAAGAAGAAGAGGATAGATAGATGAGGAGGGTTCTAAAGTATTCTGTACCAAAGCTTCTCCATGGTTACCAGATACTTTAAAAAGCCTGTAAATTGACTGATCAGGTTTCGAAACAAGGGGATAGAATTAAAGAAGCATTATGGCAAAACAGTGGGGATTAATTAAAATGCCAATCAGTGTTTACCAAGTTTTAAATCAGTACCACACTCTTATTTTTAGCTAGTCACCAAGCCAATGTTATGAAGTGTCTAACAACACAGGATGACTGGCTGCTTGGTCAAAACAGACCAGAGACACCTATGTTTCTGCTCCTGCGTGTCAGGTTTCATTTGGCACAACGCACCGAAAAGAAACTTTAGATTCTCTCCAAACCTTTGCTCAGGTAGACAATACACTGCACCTGAATCATTAATTCACTGAGTGTGAGCTAATCAAGAGGTAAAAAGGCACTTAAAAAAATATATATATGTAGGCATATACATAAATATATATATTATGACAGGGAGTGTAACTTAATTAAAAACACACATGTATTTTGAAATCGACTGACTAGAATTCAGGATCATATTAATTTTCCCGAGAGAGCTCCAAGTCTAGCCTGCTGTAATCCAGTCCATCGCACCACCTTATTATTAGCATGTAAGCCCTGTCTGGAAACATCATTAAAGTCAAATAATCCGTCACCACACACTCAATTTCTAGCCATAATGAATAAAGATACCCCCCCACATCACCCCCACCCC
>NW_019525097.1:5737192-5843801 GCF_002814215.2 Seriola lalandi dorsalis | reverse complement strand
ACCTCCTCCTCTCCCCGCCCCTACCAAGAAACACCCACCACTACTTTAAGGCATAAAATCAATTTAACAGCAACAAAACATTTGAAAGGAATAGAGGACCAAAAAAAAAAAAAAAAAGAAAAAAAGAAATGTCATCTTACCTGTGTTGATAAACATATGGCGAACACAATCACTCCAAGCTGAACGATCGTCATTCTGGACATTTTGGGGTTTTTTTTAATTATTATTTTTCAATTTTTCCGTTTTTTTTATTTTTGCAGTAATTTGGCCAGATGGAGGAGGCTGCCCACAGACGCTGCTTCTCTCTAATGTGGACGCTGCATCAGACGGAGCTTTTTATACCAGCTGCAGGTCTGTGACGTAGCCTATAGGGGACCCGGACACTGAGGCTGTAATAAGAGATATACAGAAATGTAATGTAGCCTAATAGTGGTTTGGCCGCAGCAACTTCAAACTTATGGAAGTAATGACTCACTTTAGGAAGATTGTATACATTATTTATTTGAACATTTGTGAAGTCAGCTGAGCAACACGACCCATCCACCAATCCGCAGAGTTGTCCAGTGGAAGTTGAAGTGCCTTGCTCAATGGCACGACGCCCTGTTTTAAAGATTGTACTCTATATAGTGGCCAGATAAGTCGAACCGAACCGGCGATCGTCTGAATACACCTGCACACTACTCCCACCGTCATGTTGCCATGGTGATGAGGATTCATATGCTGTGTAGTTTAGGCTGTAATTGGGATCATAATAATTGAGATGATAGGCGCCTCTTTCAGCTGGTAAAACTCAAAAACGTTTATTTCGAGTAGAAAAAAAAATCAAATGGAAAGGAGGGAAAATGGCAAACAGAAGTTAATACAACCTGTTGAACTGTCTCTGCAGGGTAAGTGTGGCATCAGCGACACCTAGTGTTCTGGACACATTAAAAAAAAAAAAAAGTTTGGTGTTTGTTGTTTAATGGACATTTAGAGCCGTGAATTTAGGCTATATTTTAGGCTTTAATAATTTCTATATAATTTGCTGCTGTTGAAGGTGTGTAATATTCTGTGATCACCCTTTTGAGCATCTTTATCCTAAAGTCTATGTGAAGATAAATAATAAGTAAACTCAATTAAATATAAAAAATAGCAATTAATCTGTGACGGCAATTAATTAATTAACCATTAAAACTTGTAATAACCCTTAACTATACTAATACATATTCATAGGCTACACGCATGAGTAAACGAACAAACTGCACAATAGTAGGGCCTGTGTGCAACTACAGTGCAGCAACATATATGATTAAACATAATCTGATTATATTTTGATTTAATTATATGAATTAGTTTTTGTATTGTATTTGTAATTATGTTTCTGCTGGTTTATCAACACATACAGAGTTGGTTGAGATTAAGATTTCGTTTGGATTAAAACAGGACATGAACATTATCTCACACCTTTCAACAAAGTTTTGACTGGAGACCCTAAATTCTGTTGCCTTGGACAAACACAAATAATTAACTTTCAGTGTATGTAGCTATGTTAGAGTATGGGCCACTGTATTCATTTTCTGTTATGGAAAATTGTGAAAAAGAAAAAAAAGAATTTTCCAAAACTTTTGTCAAAAATGTAAATATTTTTTTTTTTTGGTCAAATCTAAATACCGATTCCAAAGAAAATAGTTTTAGATGCTGCAGGTCAGTGTGTTTGGTCGCTAGGCCTGATGCCCTGAACATGATGACTATATTTGCATGTAATTTGACGCAGGGAAAACACCGGACTATATTCACAGACACAACTATTCAAAACTTATGGGTAGACATCGCCCCCCGACGGTGACTACAGCTCACTGTAAAGCACAGTGGGATCACACTGTACATCCTTTTTAATGCTGAAGACACACAGCAACATTTTCAATCATCTTCTAAACTGACAGGATAAATTCACTGTAATCTCGTGTCCGTGGGCAATAATATAGGTAATGATACACAAAGTGGCCAATTTTAATGATTCGGTCCAGATGTTGGGGATTGAAACTTTAGACCTATAAATACTGTCTCCAGTCCTCTGTCATTGGTGTAAGTGGATTTCTGAGGGAGTACTGAGACGCTCTTATCCCCGCCCTCACCCCCCCCCCCAGAGGAACCTAAAGGGACAGCGCTCCCTGCAGAGGCACCAGATGTGCGCTGTTATGGAGAGCCGGGGAGAGGGGGCCTTTTGTGAGGCATCAGATAAGCCCTGTTCCCAAAGCCGAGCCGGATCGGGTATCATCAGCGGTTCCACGAGGGGGCGAAACCCAAGCCCTGCGCCCTGGATCGGGTTTCTGTTTACACGAGCGTGGTCCCTGGATTCCTCCAACCCCCGTCTACCTGTCTGTCTCTCTGCCTGCATGGGGTTGGGCGACCAAGTGAAAGTCCTGCAAGAGAGAGACGTTTAAGGACGCAGAGGAGCCATCTAAACCCGGCTGCCCCACATGCCTGGTAATGACATGACCATCTTTGTAGATGAACTTCGTCAGAATAAGTGGGAGAATCGACCGGATGTTGATTGAGACCGGATGGTGAGGTGACAGTGAAGTGACGTGTTTATGTTTCTGAAATCAACTTGATCATCTCCATCCTTTTCGTCACCAGCTGAGAAACATGATAGTGTAACGAATCGTCTGGCCTTCACCATCAGGAATAACCATGGGACAAATGTTTGTGTTCAAAGATCTTAGTTGCACGCACACGTCCCTTTATGTAAATGTAATCCCTGCCCTGAGACATGCGGGGCTTTTCCTCCAGGCAAAGGGTGGCTCAGGGGCCAAATGTGGACATTTCAGGTGTTTTTCTGTGCAGCGCGCGCGCACAGACACACACACACACACACACACACACACACACACATACACACACACACACACACACAAAGTTAGAAACACACGGGCGGTGATCAAACAGATGCCATTTGAGAAAGCCCCAAACATTCTGCCATGATATCGTTTAACTCACAGCGCTCTTTTCATCTCTTTATTTTAAGACAAGAGTTTACAGACAGTATTTGTACTGTGTCCCCTCAGATAAAACACAGTCTTTGCATTCCTTATGAAATGTATCTGTTGAGATTTGGGAGGGGTGGGCGCCAGGTGTTGGGTTACACCAAATCACAGGGCCCTCCCTTCCCTATCCGGAGAGGGCAGCGTCAAGCTGCACAGAGAGAGCGTGGATTAGACCGGAAGCCAGGCGATTTAGCTTTCATAATAAAAGCGGAAAGTAGCTAAGCGTGTGTGTGTGTGTGTGTGTGTCTTAAGGACAAAATAGAGCAAAGTCCACATTCATATCCAAGATAATAAAAGAAATTGTGTAACAATTGAATGTTAATAGGATAGTTACTAGTAATAGTGTAAGTGTTACTGTTAGCGTGTGTATATATATTTGTAGCCTATATATAGGCCTGAATTAATAATTGGATAATTGGTCTACACTGAAGTTTTTACAACAGGTCCTTTCCTGACCTGTTTTACACTGTCAGTAACTCTAGCCAGTGTTATGGGTAGAAGATTTAGCCGGGATCATAGCATGAAAAAATGAAGTTTTTGCACTTTTCCTTCTTTTTTTTTGTTATTTAGTTTTAATTAATCCTATTATCAGAGTTCCTAATTTTAGTCGTCGTCATTTTAGTCGTTTAGTCGTATGTTGTCAATAGGAATTTACTTTGAAATTGGTGACCGGAAGTCTTATCTTGGGTACCGGTAGGCGCTTGAGAGCGGCGGAGAGGAGAGAGTGGATTGTTCGGCGGCGGAGCCTCCAGCCCGGAGCGCACGCATGTTCAGTGAACTCGAATGGTGTGAAGCCCCAGATGAAGGACTCAGACGTCCGGGAATGACAGCCACTGTCACCGGGTGTGACAGCTTTCACTCTGACCTGCTCCGCTAGAACTACTCCAGCTGACACCCATCACTGATCCGGATAGGATCCAGCCAGATCAGGACTATGCCAGAGATGGAGAAAGGGAGACCACCGGAAAATAAACGCAGCAGGAAACCCGCGCACCCCGTAAAGAGGGAGATCAACCAGGAGATGAAGGTGAGAGTGAGTGTGTGTGCCACTGCTAGATAAGATTTTATCCAGTGAGACGTCTTTTTGAACTTTTTTTTACGCACGCAATGTCTTCCTACTGAGGCCAGCGAGAGTCAACTGCGCACAAATCAGTGCTGGGAATAATCAGATACACACTATGTTTGTTTTCAATGAATGCTCTCCTTGTGTCTTTTATGTAAGCTATCATAACTCACTGAGACATTTTAGAAGCAGGCTGTTAGAAAAGCGCTGGGCCTTGCGCAGAGTTTACCCCCATGTAAGAAAATAAACTAACTTTAATAAATATTTATTATCAGTCTAAACTGGAAATGTCACACACACACACACACACACAAACACACACACACACACACACACACACACACACACACACACACACACACTGCGAGAATGGGACGTTTTGATTATAACTGTAAGCAGTGAAGAAGAGAAAGTTGGCCTTTGCCTTCTAGTGACGCCATGTCAGGCCAGCTGTGGCCGGACGCGCACACTCTAATGTCCAGCGGAGATCCAGATGTGCGTCACTTCTTCCTCGCTCCTGCGGTGCTGCACACTTGCTCTACCACAGAGGCTTGCCCTCATGCCTTCCAACAGAGAGAGGGCATTTATATCCTTTAAATAGCCTTCCTCAGCACACTGGGGAAAACACTAATGTACTATCACACCATTTTTTTTTTTTTCAGGATGCAAACACCAAACCAGACTCCTACTCCTTATATTCCTATCAGAATATAACTTCACTATAGTGATATGTCCTTTAGGAGCCTCTTCCTCTGCTTCTTGCTTTGAAAGACAGCTACTGCACAGGCAATAATAAGTTAAACCACACTAACAGACACGATTCCCTCCCACCATTATGAGCCTATTACTGCATGGAAACTAATCCATGGATTGTCTGCTTTGTTTGGGTCTGGACACTGGCTATTTAAGACTGTGACTGTGGTGGTGAGGGATATCCGAAGCTCCCTCAAGCAGGAGCTGAGGAATCTAAAAAGACAAGCATTTTTTTTTCTTTTCTTTTCTTTTTTTTTTTTGGGAGGGGGCGAGATTCTGGCTTTTCGTGAGAGAGGAAATGTGCTCTTTTTGTGTAAGTGGTTTGGATTGTAGCGTTTGATATCCAGGGGAGGTGTAGTGTTACAACTTAACTAATTTTAATCAAAACATGCGAAACACTATCCCCGCTTGATGTAAGCCTGCCTGGGCTGAATCTCAGGGTCGGCCCCGGTTTGTTGCCTTTGGCTGCAACTCTCTCTGTGGTTTGGGATATGGCTTGTCACTCTCACAAAGCAGATGTTTGTCTGAACTGCCAAAAAGAAACAAAAACAACATTGTGGGAAGTGGAGGGGTGGGTGAAGAAGAAGAAGAAAAAAAATTGCCCCGTCTTTGGTTAACAAGAAAACAGAAAGACTAAATGACACTGAGCTGTATCCATATAGGAGAGCTGCCATCGGTGTAGTCCCTCCGGAGAACACCATGATGTCCAAATTGGGAATGATGGGGAAACATGTAAGACTTTAATTGAAAAGTGAAATCCTGGAGATGTGCACCTTTTTTTTTTTTAAAAGGAGTCAAATGATGAGAGGGGTGAAAGGAAAGACAGTAAAAGAAAGACAGACAGGAAGGCAGGGAGGCAAACTGATTTCTTGCTCAGCTGAGGTCCAGCCGTGTGTTGTCTCTGTAATACATCTGTTTCAACAGCACATTCGGACCTACTCCCTCCACGTCAGACCCGAGCGCAGCACCAGACATCGGATACTTAACTTTAATCATCGTTAGGCATATTTAGCTGGATATGATACCACTGCTTGCACTCACCCACACACTCTCCCAGACACACACACACACACACACACACACACACACAGCAGAAAGTGAGCAAGCAAGGGAGAGATCCATTTCTTTGAGGCCCTTAGTGCGGAGCAGAGGTCGGAGTGAGGAAAGCAGGGGAAAGAATGTGCAGTCAGTACTACAGCACTACAACACCACCACAGCAGACTGGCTGTGCTGGAAAAGGGTGAAACCTGAGAGGCAGAGCTGTGTCGGGTGTCAGGGTTGGAAGGTGCTGGGGTGGAGGGGAGGATGGTGAAGATGGGAGGTGGGTGGAGGGGGGGGGGCAAGGGGGCAAGGGGAGGGACAGGGAAAGCTGGAGAAAGAGAGAGAGTGGTGGACATTGGAGAGAGAAGAAGGGAGAGGAGTGGGGCATTTCCGAGAACCGTGGGACCTCGCTGTGGTGTTGGGTGTCCCGCTCTGATTTCTGCCCGTTCCGGATCAGGTTTCTCCTCCAATCCGGTTCTCCCAAAGCCACAGAGAGAGGTGGGTGGATAAAGAGAGAGACCTTTGTGTTTTGTTTTTTTTTTTTTTCATCTGGTCGTAATAAAAAAATAAAAAAAAGAGAGAGAGACCACACATCCCATCTGCGGAGAACAGTTTTCTTTTCTCCCTCTTTTTTCCAATTAAAAGAGATAAACAAAGGATGATTCATAGATTTCACACTGGTGTTAGGTTTTAAACCTTTCCGTCTCAGATTTAGCAAGAGTAAACAACTTGAATACATCATGGAAAAAGCGTCATACTGTACTCCACTGTGCCCGTATTCATTTCTCCAACAGGGCTGGGGCTGAGAAAGAATCCCTCGCATTGATTCAGAGTAGGAAGGTCTGATTATGTTTAACATAGGATAAAAAGTTCCACTAACAACCCTAAGATGTACGCTCACAATTTCCCATTTGTAGGCAGACTATGGCTCAGTTACCCTATCCCTTTACATAGAATGTTAATCAGTGATTTCTTTCGCCTCTTTTCTCATGCAGACGTTTGCAGAGAGCACCATGAACGAGCTCCTGGGATGGTACGGCTATGACAAGGTAGATCTCAGAGAGTCAGAGGCCAATGAGATCAGAAACTACAGAGAGAGGCGTCAGCATGTGTCCGTGCTAAAAGGTGAGGGCAGGTGTCGACAGCTCTGATGTTACACTATCAAGCAGGTTCTGCAGGTTTTAGTGCAGACATTGAGTCACTGTTCAAATTTAGCAGACAGTCTCACCTGTAGCTGCAACTTCGTTTCATTCAGATACACCTATTGTTTCTCAGCATATCTGTACTAATATTTGTGGGGCATTGTCACAGGTGCAGACGTTATGACAGTAAGATTTATACCGTAGTATCACATGGGAAATCCAAGTCGTGCCGTTACATTGTGTTTTCATCTTCCAGAAAACTCATTGCCAAAACCCAAGAGCCTGGACACCAAAGTCAGTCATTCAGTCCTGGCCATGAAGTGCGGAGAGAGAGACTCCTCCAGCGTCCCCTCCTCTTCACCATCCTCTTCGTCAACAAGTTCATCCCTGACCACCCCCAAGGAGCACAAGAGTGCCCCAGTCATTGTCCCCCTTATAAAGCCATCAGCAGGTACGTGGGCAACACATGAAGACCATTCTAAGTTTTATACATGAAAATCTAATGTCAAGCATCGGGTGCACAAGCTGATGTTGTCCCATAGCCTCACCTTTATATACCACGCAGCTAATAAGTGTTTTTACAGTAACGCATTTCCTGTTGAATGTGTTCTCCAACACACTGGACCTAAAAGAAATGGTATTAATAATGATGAATTGCTGAACTGAAGGTCAAATAAAACTTACAAGGTCAACTCCCTGACCTCAGTTTGATTTTCGATGTGCTGGAGTTCTGAGTCAAAACAATACAAAATATATCACCGTGCATACACTTACAAACTGCACTGCAGGTGCAGAAATCTAGACATAAGGTCGAACAGGGATGCAGCAGGATCTCTGGTCTCCCTGAAAGCTAAAGAACCAGTTTCTGTTCACAGAGCAGAAACCTGACTCACTTCTCATGAGTTCTGGTGCGATGTTTAAACCCTCTATAATCAACACCCTGATGAAGACACACACACATACACACACACACACACACACACACACACACACACACACACACACACACACACACACACACACACACACACACACGCACACGCACACGCACACACACCTCTTTGGAACTGAGCTTTTATCAAAGTTGTGTACCAGTAGGTTTTGAGACCCTGCATCCACTGATTGCCCTCCTCTCTTCTGATTTCTCCCTCGCAGTGGAAGATGTACAGAATGTGCAGATAGTGTGTGTCTGGTGCCAGAAGGAAGGTGTAAAACGCTACTCTCTATGCATGGGCTCAGAGCTCAAGAGCTTCTGCAGTGAGAAGTGTTTCGCTGCCTGCAGACGGGCATACTTCAAACGCAACAAGGTTAGTAGTAAACAAAAAACTGTCACAGGCATTTAAGTGTGGTTTGACCTTTGTTGAAGAGAGGTCGCAAATCCTGATATCTATATGGTGATGAATGGTCTATAGATTTGTTTTTATATTTGTGAATGTGTTTAGTTCACACACAAGCACATGCACATGCACATGCACATGCACATACAGGTACTGTATAGGGACAGATTTTCAGCCAGCCTCTGAGACTCAAGTGGTTTCTGGCAGGTAAACAGACCTTCAGAAACCGATACTCCTGATCTGGTGAGGTCATAGCTGATGGATTAATTTACAGGAATTTAAAAAGGGGGGGTTGTGTCTGAGAATACACTTTCTAGTTAGTATGGAGGAGCCGGTATAGGAATGGTGGGAGGGAGGTCAAAGTTTGTAGAGGACACTTAGTATCAGTTTCGCGTTAATGGAGGACCATTAAGTGGCTTTGGTCCGGAGGACAGGAAAGCAGCAACCTCGGAGAGCTGCTCCGATGCACACTGCCATGATTTTTCACCTTCCTTCACAACAGGGATATACCCTCTTTGGTGTGAGGTGACGTGCGGCTGTATCGCCTTTCACCTTTGCTGTTGTTTATACTGTGGCAGGTTTATTCACAAGGCAGCAGAGACAAAAAGGAGGGTCGAACAAAGTCTGAATGCAACAAGCTCTCTAGTTTTTCGGAGGTGGGGAGGAAAGCGTTGCCGTTGGCTTGTTGCTGCTTGTCTGAGAGGAAGGCCAGGAGGCCTGGGGCGAGGTGTCCACTTTCAGTGCATACCTTACCTTCAGCTGCCTCATGTTTCGTAACTCAACACGACTCAATGGGTCACAGAGATGGGGGAGCACTCAGATCCACAACAGATCAGCTTACACGAATCAAGAGGAATTTCCTATATTAATACTGGCAAGGCCATTAATAATATGACAATACATCACCTGCATTATCTCCCTTACTCAGTTTGTAGGATCATATCTGTTTCACAACACAGGCATTTTCCTTTGTTGTAGTGCCCTTTAGGGTTTGGTATCATGCGTGAAGTTCAAACTGCTTCTAATCTTGATGACAAGGCAATTCATTATAAGCTATTTTTCGCACTTGTTATGTAAGAAGCTCAGATTTGGTTTAATAACCACAGAATGATTCCAGGATAGTGTTTGGTTCTAAAGCAACTGCGGCGACATCATCATAAGACGGAGAATTAATCCATCAAATGCAAGTCTGACGAACTGCTTCGCAGCAGTTGCCACGTGTATCATACTGTGGTTTTCCCCTGTCAGGCCAGAGATGAAGACCTCCATGGTGAGAGATCCCCTCAGCACCCCCATACGGAGGACTCGCCCAGACTGGTGTTGAAAATAAACAGCAATGTCAGAGTAAGAGGGCACTATCAATGTATCTTTTGTTTTCCAGTGCAAAGTATTAATATAAGCATGCTATGAAATTACAAGATTAAACCAGACATGTAGCTTGTATTCATACCTTAAGAGGTTTGGAAAAGAGTCAGTCTTTTTTCCTTACTGCACAACAATCTTATAGTTTTAAGCTAGAATATATCACTTCAATGACCCCCCACAGTCTCTCTCTCCTGTGCCACAGGTATGTGATTGGTGCAAGCATGTCCGTCACACTAAAGAGTACCTGGACTTTGGATCCGGTGAGGAACGTCTCCAGTTCTGCAGCACCAAGTGTCTGAATCAGTACAAGATGGATGTTTTCTACAGAGAAGCACGCGCAGCTCTCACCAGCACCAGCTCCAGCCCAAGCAGAACCAGTCAGGAGGGGAGGGCGGAGAGCTGTGTCGCCGGGCAAAAGCTACTCACTCCTGAGTCCTGGAACAGCAGCAACAGCATAGGGGAAGCCCGTCATAGAAACCTCTCCCCTAAAGGGCCAGCGCTAATCCATGGTTCAGCAGAATCCACCTCCATCTCCTCCTCAGAAGCATCCTCTTCTTCCTCTTCCAAGGTCCCTGTCTCTGGGCTGAGAACCCTGGAGAGACCCATCCAGCCTCCTCCACATCCGCCTGCTGTGGAGGTGTCACCCCACCCTGCTCCCCTTCCTCCTCCACCTCCGCCTCGCCCCCCTCTGGAACATCAGCCCCTGCCTCAGATCCCCATCCCCTTCATCAGACCTCCTCTTCATGCACAGGGCATGAAAAGCCCCCTTGCCAACCCTCCCAGACACCCAGGTCCCCCCTCCAGCCCTATCCACAGACCCCCCCACTCTCCTCATCTGCAGCCCCCCACCTCCTCTTCTATGAATCCCCCTGGACTGATGCATCCCTTTCCAGGAGCCTACTTTCCTGGCTTGCACTCCCCTCCTCTGAATATGATGCCAAGAGGTCCCGTCCCAATGCCTCCCATAATGAACTTTGGTATTCCTTCCTTTAGCCCTCTCCTGCCCCAGCCCACTGTCCTGGTCCCTTATCCCATCATTGTTCCCTTGCCTGTTCCCATACCCATTCCTATCCCTATTCCAGTCCCTTCAAAAGCAACCTTAGAAACTCCAAGTCACAGTGGAGTTATCCAGCCTGTGCCAGAGGGGGTAGACAGGGGTAGATCCAGGGTTACCAGGCTGCCATCTCCAGGGATCCCTGAAGGGGACAGCAGATTGGTAGCCAACAAGTTGGGTGGAACCTTGACTCAAGGTCTCCCCTCGCCAACTGAGCCCAACACAGATTGGGTTAAATCAGAGAGGCCATTCCCATCCCCAACTTCCACAATCAACAGTGGAACATCCTCTCCAAGAGCACAGTACAATGAATCCCCCTGCTCCGCTCCAGGGTCGGAGGGGCTGACAGACTATAAGCAGCAGCAGTCAGAGCGACAAGTCATCCAAAGGGTTCTTCAAAGAACCCAAGTCAAGATGGAGCCCAGTGCCAATGGAGTGGTGGACCTATCAGGGCTGGGGGAGTCAGGAACTGGGCAGGGTACCAGGTCAGGGCTCCACGACATCATCAGACCCACCCCTCCTCTACCACAGTCCCCTTCACATGACACTGTCTACCACCACCTGGACTCTCACACGCCACCTTCACACACCCCACCCAGCCCCACAGGGAACAGCCATCTGAACGATGTCACGTCCTCTGCCCTGAAATCTCAGGACCACAGTCCAAACGGGATGTCCTCCTCATCCACACCCTCCAGTCCGGACTCCTCCCTACCGCAGAGAGTAACAGCACCACCCCCAGACCCCACTATCAGTGAGCTGGAGGCCATCAAAGAGAACAAGTGCTCTGTTGTCGGCCCAGCGCGGGTTGAGGGCCCCGTCAGTCAATCGGAAGAGCCCTTAGCGGGAGTCGGGGATGTAGGAGAAGACCCCCATGTTCCTGATGAGGACCATGCCTATGCCCTGCCCACAGCACCAAAGACAGGTGGGACCACCACCCCGCTGCTCTTGCCCAAACTCAGGGACAAGGGTAGCCTGCGGAGCCCTGCTAATTTGCCAAGCGCTGGAGACATGGAGCCAGCTCTGAAGAGGCGATGTCTACGAATCCGAGATCAGAATAAGTAGAGGATGGAGGTGAGAGATTCTGTTTCTCAGCAAGACAATGTATAGATAGGTGTGCTTTCACTAGGTGTTAGTATATTTGGTATGAATGAGTTGCACTAGTGTGTGTCCTTATCTTATTCGAACATCGGCAGAAGGCGTTGCACAAATGGCCCATGGGTGGCATTTACCGCATTTCAGAGATTGACAGCAAAACATGCCAAGTTGACTCTAACTGTATTTACATAAGCTTTCTAAATCCCATTGCTTTGTTCTGTGCGGCAAACCCCACCCATGTGGTATTCTGCACAGATTAAATTAAAAACCAGCAATTACTTTTAAACGGCATTTAACCGGGGATTGGAAAATGTGCGCATACACGCATCCGTACATGCACAGGGGAGGCTTAATCACAGGTCTCACAGTACGTGCGCGGTCACTAAACAGTGCGGCGCCATAGATAGAGAATCCCAGTAACCTGGCACTCCTCTGCACTCTAAGGTTACAACAGGGGAAGGAGGTGGAGGGCACAGGCAGTGAGAGTCACTTTGAAAGGCAATCACTTCACCACAACCTGACAGTCACAATGCTTTGTTTGCATGGCAGCCTGTTTTTCTAGGCTCAGTTTTGCCAAGATATGTGAGTGTGTGTCTGTTTCAGAAGCGGGGTGGGGGATTTCTACATTTTAACCAATGAGTTGATGGTCTTGTCCAGAGGAGTTTGCAATGTATGAGAAAGTAGGAGGCTCACTGTCTTGGGTAAGGGCAGATGGCTGCTGCTGAATCAAAACCATGACCTTGAGGTTATTGGATAGCCTGTCCAAACTGCCACTTAGAGAGACGGATCGAGTGAGGTTGTCTATATGCGACGCCTATAAGTCAAACCCTTGCTTCTTACAGCATGAGAAGTGAGGCAGTGCAGACATCTTTCTGAGGTCGCTGTAGAGACAGAGGTGATTGTCAGGCAGACTACAAGGCGCTGTTAATATGAGAGCCAGCCCTCAGCTGTGATAGAGCTCTGGGGCTTCATTAGGAAACACAGGGGCAGAACCAGAGCGATCCGATTACACATGTCATAATGACACCCTGTTCTGGCCGCAGCTCGTATCTCTCCCATGTACAAGTTTTGCTCTCTCCTCTCCCCCTTTCAGTCCTTTTCCCTCCTCTTCACTCACCACCGCTGTCCCCTGCCAACCAGATGTTGTTGTTAGAGTTCAGCTGAAAAGCCTCCTTACTTTGGACCAATCGAAAGGCACCTCTTGATTTCACTTGCCCGATTGGTAGTCCAAACGGCTGTAACACCGCCCGTCGTCCTCACCCGCTGGTATCTGGCCATAATGAGATCACGTTACCATTTTACTGTATGTCATGAGATTAATCCGCTGATATTACAGAGGGGGTTTAGATTTCAACTGGCCTGCTTTGCTCTCCATATTCTGTTCCAAGCCTCCAAAGGCCAGGGGTCACCTTAATGATTGTGTTTAAAAAAAAAGAAAGAAATGGTGTCTGTTGATAGAGAAAGCCCTGCATAAACCTTTATCTTGTACCCCAGTGTAACAAGATTCCCTTTCACTAAATGAGTTCCTACTTTGCTCGTTGTCATTTGTTGTGGTTTCATGCGCCCCCTTAGTAACCAATACATATGAAATCACAGCGTGCTGCTTGTGTCGTGCGGACGGATTTATGGCCCAACGTTGTGTGTAATGGGAGCTGGCTGCCGTACGTGAATGACTTTAGCTGGCCACCTCTGTGCTCTGAGCCGAACATTTCTGTCCTGTTCTATTGTCTCCACTGCTAAAAGTCTCCTTTTTTTATTATTTATTTATTCATCTTTTTAAAATCTCCCTCTCTGACAGAATCAGCAGCCAACTGGAGGATTTCACCTCAGGAAACAGCCCGTTTTTTCGTCTCACTTTTCCCTGCCTTTATTTGGGATATTTTATAGCCTCGTGTAATCCGATCCCACCACATGGGTATTCGCTGAGCGTTTGAAACTAAAACGCAATGGGACAGAGGGAGTACAGAACCCTGGTTTGGCCCTTACATGTGTGTGTGTGTGTGTGTGTGTGTGTGTGTGTGTGTGTGTGTGTGTGTGTGTGTGTGTGTGTGTGCGCGTCTGTTTACATTTAATATGTGTTTGAATTAAAGTCTGTGTAAGTGTGTGTGAGAGAGAGAGAGAAAGGGGCCAGATGTTCCTGGTTTGATTGTGACCTGTGCGACAGTTATCCGAGCGTTGACATGACTAAAAGCCTCATTCTCAGTGTTTATGTAGAATGGGTGGATTAAGGAATGAGTGTCCAGGGTAAGAGATGTTGATATAAGATACGGCAGAAAATGGAAATTAAACAGAATTAGTCCAGAATCTATAACATCTCACCACTCTTTCTTCTTTTTTTTTCTCTCTCCACCTAATGAACAGACTCCCTGTTTAACACTGTATGGCAGTGCCAGATTCAGTGCCACGCCCTCTTGTGGACAACCATAGTGCTAACATCCTCCAGCCTGTCCCTCAGCCTGTCAGCCCACCAGTGTCGCTCTGCCTGTAGACCAGCAGGGTGCCAACCCAGGAAGCGGTCCAGATGGCCACACTATCACAAGTCAACGTTGGGGGACGAACACAACACAGTCACACATTTTGTCTTGGACCAAAGAGTATTGCTGGCTTGTGTGTTATGTTGTGTTCAGTGAGTGTTTGATACGGAGCATCTCAGATCTTCTTGCCCCAAAGTGTGTCTCTGTGTGTGTATGTGTGTGCACGAGTTAGTGCGGCTGCCCAGATGCGCTCCTCCTCCTCCTCCTCCTCCTCCTCTCCTTGCTCCACACAGCAGACAGAGCTGTGATCAGCCTTGTGTGGTCTTCTCAGATGGAACCTGAACATGATCTCTTTCCAGGGGAAACGGTTTGTTTTCTCTGCCTGGCTTGCACAAAGAGCCACATTGTTCCTCTCCCCATATCCCACGCTGACTCCCCACTCCAGGTTTTGGGTTACCTGGCCGACGGGGGCTCAGACTTCAGGAGTTTTTTTTTTTTTTCTTTTTTGACCGACAGCCAGGAATATAGTATACCCTTCTCCTCTCCACCTCTCCACCCCAATCTAAATACAGTACACACCACACGCTCTGAGGTTTGATTCCTCACAACTGATTGCCTGTGATTTCCTTCTCTGCTCACTTCCTTCAAGGGAGGAGAGAAATTCTGCTGAGATTAAGACTTAATCCTTGGGCAGTTTACACACTGTGCAGAGAGAGTCTGGCTGGGCTGTTAAGACAGACGACTGAGCAGTATCACGCAATCTCTGAGGGGGAGAGGATGCGCCCTCTGCCTCCTCAAAAACAATAACATGATACAAAAACATATAGTATATATATGAGGGGACGCCTACTGATATACAGTAGCTGAGACGGTCTGTGAACACTTTAGTCGTCCTGATGACGCTGGTACAGAAATGTGTGATTTGCAGACCTGCCCTCACCATTCACCTGATCCGCCAAAGCTTTAACAGCAGAATCACAATTTGAATCATTTTTTGCCATGCATATTCATGGAAACATTTCAATCATGAACATTCACGGCACATGACAGTTTAACTGGTCCTGATTCTGATTTTTTTTCTTTATGTTGCTGGCCCTGATCAGACAATTCTAAAAAAATACAAAAAAACAAAAAAAAAAACACAAAAACCCACAAAAAAAACAAAAAAACAAAAGCAGACTTCTAATATTACCAAGTGTGGTATTATACTCAACCATCAAATGCTGTAGTATGCAGCAATCAGTATTACAGTTCCCACTACTGGGGATACCTAATGAGATTTGAACCAGCTAGATCACTTAGAGGCTTTGTCAACACTTGTCCCATTGCAAGGTTTCAGTTTTTCTAGTTGAACTCTACACAGATACTGTTTGATGTTATATTAACTTATGGATGATGCATCTGTAGATTTTCACAAAAAGTGCTTTATTTCTTCATTTGTTTTTGATGTTTTTTTCTCTGATGGTTGTATTTCGTGAGTGCCGAAGCTCTTACATGCCCCTTGTCTTTATGTTTATATACTGTGTCCCCACTAGAGAGCAGTGTTTGCCTGTGTAACTTTGCACCTGCCCTTATCTGACAAGAAAGCACCAGGAGGCCCCATAGGCCAGTCTGCTGAAACCCATACCATCACACATCACAGTGCCAACTGACTGATATCTAACGCCAAGTAGACAGCTTTTCCTCCACATCTCGCTGCCATTGTTTTATCTTCAAATCCGAATATTGCCTATTTCAGCAGTGTCATACCAAGAGGAGCCTCTTCTTAATGTAGCGTTCAACAGTCCCGAGGGATAAATAGTCATCACCACCTACTCCTAGAATAACTCCAAATGTGGCCGACCCCTGCCTTCATTCCAAAACGACATGCCTATCAGTTAGTGTGTGTATGTGTGTGAGAGAGAGAGTGTGTGTGTGTGTGTGTGTGTGTGTGTGCGCGTGCGTATGTGCGTGCATGTGCCGACAGCGGCAACACATTTGACTGTCTCCCCACTCATTCCAGCCTACACCCTCACGACAGGTCATGCCATTATGTCAGTGTCATCCTCGGCTGGCGAGGGGACTTTGTCAACAGCTTGTATGAGTCAGTGATGACATCACTGCATGCAGATAGCTGCGGTGTCAACAAGTGGTCCTCTACTCTCAGGCCAGAGGCCAAAAAAAAAAAAAAAAGACATTATTAAGACTGCCATTATTGGTTTTATTGCACATTTTAATCATTGCCATTTCTGACCTGATGCAGTTTGTGTGTTAATCCAGAGTTTTGACAAAAAAATGCTTTTGTGTCAGAGATTTTGTTGCTCTTGTTGCCTTAAATTCGTTGGTACTTTTCTGACCTCCCCTGACAAACAACAACAGACAGCCCACTGTCTGAATAGATTGTTCACACATTGTTTGTATTTGAATACAGATTCAGTAACCAAGAGCTTTGGTGGAGACCTCTTTGTAAAGTAAAATAAATAAAAGTTATTCTAAGAGCAAGGAAATGTCTGGTGTATTTTCTCACAACTTCAGCTTTTGCAGTTATTTTTTATACTTATACTTTTTATTAGAGCAATTTTTGTCATCTATTTTGTTTTTCTAAACTGAGAACTGGTATTTTGTTCTAATGTATCCCTCTAAATATTAATGTTGGCCAAGTGATTAACCAACTCTCTCACAGAACACAATGAATCAGATTTCGAGCTGTAGATAAGGACTCCTCTCACACACTGTAAATTCCTATTTTTAGTGTCAGTGCGTGTGCAAGGCTGTGCATCAGCATTCCTGAAATACTGAAAGTTGGTCGAGACTCTGTGCACTGAGGGTAAAACTGATGAATGAGTTAAGAGAGCAGGAATTCCGGCTTAGTGGGGGCTTGGGGTGCGGTGGGGTGGAGGAGTGGGCGTGGGGGGTGATCAGGCCAGGGGCAGCTTTCCGGGGGCAGGATAGACACCAGTCCTGCACGACTGGTGGTGTATTCAAAACACGTATTTAGTACACAGATAATGAGGGAAGATGTAGGCTATGGCATTTGTTTTTGTCAAGTCACCTTATGTTATGCACCACAAAACCGGATGCAGGGTATTACCTTCAAAATAAAAGCACCATACCTTATATACTGCCATGGCAGCATTATTTTTTTTGTTATTCGTTTATTGGTGACACAATGTTTTTGCTTGCTTTTTACCACTTTGATTTTACTGTATGAACGAAATAACTGTCCATTTTTAAAAGGTTCCAACATGGAACCTCCCTCAAGGTGTATTACTAGCTTCTTGAATTTTTGTTTGTAAACTACATAATTACACTTTTTTAATTATCTTTTTTTAAATGAATTTACCTACATAGGCTACTTCTACAGAAGAAATATATGAATAAAAGTGCACCTGTTGTTTGTCCATGTCTGAAAAAATAAAATTTCAGAATTATTGTTTATTCATTTATTTACAAAACTCTAACTTTCTTAGATATTATGAGAGATGAATTATTGTGATAAGTCCCATTAATTTCAATAATTTTCTATTTTTATGAATCATTTTCATATGTATATATATATGTGGCCTATATATAGATATTCTATATTAGTTATCATACAGGTAACAGGAGCTTTCCTTTTGCGGTAGTTTCCCAACATAAAGTTCAACCACAGTTTTAGTTTGGTAGTTTCCACCGGAAGTCGTACAGTTTTGTTCTATCTGTCTTGACAGTAGGCTGCCCTACAGGTTGGACACGTTGTGCTCGGCTCAGACTTTGTTGTAGCTACCTGGGAGCAGACGGGGCGCACCTGGAAGTGAGGTGCGCCTTCATTCACCTCCAGAAAAGTCCGCTCGGTTTTCACTATCTGATGACATATTAATTAGATAGGAGAGAGACCGCGGACTTTGGCAGTGGATGAATAATTAAACCGCAGTTTACAGAAGAGCTGACATGAGGAGCTGAGCCAAGCAGTAGCGGTGGCGGAGTGCGTCTACTTCCCGCCTGTGTCCTGTGACGAAAAAAACGTAGACAGGGTCCACAAGTGTTTTTAATATTTTTGCTTTTTCATGTCATTTGACCTGAACACACTGCACTGTGATCATGCTCGGGGCGGAGAGCAGGCTGGAAAGCCGGCTGAAGAAGCTGGAGTCCCTAATGAGGGACCCGCAGTCGGCTCTAAACTTGGAAACCCTGCTGGTGAGTTTTCATTTTCCCTCAGGGTCTGACACAGGTAGGCTACAGTCTGGTGTCATGACTCAGAGTCAGAGATAATGATTTACATACAATCGTTGTAATTGTTCTGTCATGATAACTTGAAGAGACAAGTCTCAAACAACAGCTGGAGTTTGTAAACAGTGACACAGTGGTTTATATGGATAACAAGGAAAAAATACAGATTGCTTTTATCAGAGGTGTGATTGGACTATCACTTTCTATATAAGTGAGAGGACGAAGGTAAACTAACTGACTCATCAGTTTGGCTTTCAATCAGGGTTGTAGCAGAGGGGAACCCCACCTTAACTCAATGTGTTGCTTTCTTTTCCTGTAATGAATACAGGAAAAAAATTTAAAGATTTTTTAACTGAAACTAAAAGTCATTGAAGGGTGTAGACCAAAAAACGTTCATTCATTCACTCTCACCACTCCATCATGGCTGTCTGAGATTAACCTGTTGAGTCTCTTGGTGTGGCCTCTAATTGACATGACCTCTCTCTGACCTGTCCCAAGAATGTCCTCTGCCAACGTTGATAACACAATTGCCCCTGTTCAGCCATTCTGCCCCAACCTCCAACAACAACTAGACCTTTTTGAGCTGATATGGAGCTTTTGTGACCTTAAACCTTTCTTTGTTACCTAACACTTTCTTGGTGGGTCGTCTCTTGGAAAATCAGTCCACAACGCAGTACTTGTGATAACACCCAATTTAAAGCATGGTAAGCGTTGTACCTTTGAGGCAACCCAGAGACACCTTTGAGGAAATGTCAAGACTTGATTCACTCTTCTTCTCAGTAGATGAAATAATCAGATGGAGACTGAAATGTTCAGTTGCTTCGTGCAGGGTTGATATTAACAGAACGCCACCAGCCGTGGATGTTAGTCAGGTTATTTTGGTGCCTTCTGAAAAGCAAACCCATCCAAGCATGCATTTGGGATCATTATTGAGGTCAGCAAGTTAACAGTTAAAGGAGATTGGATGGTGCATATACTGGTACATAAATAAATAGTTCTGTTTCCCGCTGCTGGAAATGTGTCTATTCTGGACCTGGGACCTGGTGAGTCACAGGTAAAAATCTTATCTTTACAAGAACAACCCCCAACTTATGTCGTACAATAACATAATCACCATGAAATGTTTCAGTTTAAGCCCATGTCCACTCGCTGTCCAAACCTCACCAGTCATCATTTTCAGTTTTATCACAGCAGTCAGCTGCATCTGGTTCCAAGCAGCTCTGTAGTGGCGATAACAATGGTCACCATGCTGCCTAATGCAGGGAGCTACCGCACAGGAAGCTGTAGTCACTTCCTGGAATTGAGATGGAGATAACCCCCACCGCGACCTCACATCACTATTTCCTGTTTGTCCACAATTATTTTTGTTGTGTTCACACAAAAGATGTTTTATTTTTGAAGCATTTCTTTAATCTGTGCAACGAAGGATCATCATGTAGCCCATAAAAAATAGTGAAAATCACTTCAGATGTTTTGTTTTGTCTGACCAGGAGTCCAAAACCTTAAGATGTACGATTTATAATGAAAGAAAGCAAAGAAAATGTGTGCTTAGGGTCATAATGGTAAAATAAAAATAATAATAATAATAATAATAATAATACATTTTATTTATAGGCGCCTTTCAAGGCACTCAAGGATACCTTACAACACACAGTAAAAGATAAAATGCAAGTACAAGGCATAAAATACAAAATAAATTAGAATAAATATGATTGCGTAAAATAAATAAATGATCTTAAGTCAGGGCTTCAATATTTAATTTAACTGTCATGTGGGAGTGTGTTGTGCCCTAATGATAAATGATCAATTGATTGATTATTTAAGTAATTTGTCAAATAAAAACACAAGCACTTTTGGCACTCGATGATTCTGGCCTCTAAAATGTAAGGACTTGCTGGTCGGACAAATTAAGACAACTCTTTTTAATAATAACACATAACAAATGAGTTGGATATGCCAGTCGGTATATTCTTTATAAGCTATTTATGTTACTTACCAAAACCCTCAGATGGGATGACGCATTCACTCTGTGTACGTGTAAAGTTGTTTCTGTCTGTATTACTGTTAGTATCCAAACACAGTGATTGATAGAGGCATTAATGGAAAGGAAATGCACAATTTAATTCAGGAATCTGAGGAACAATTCAAGGCAGGCCTAGTTTGTATCAGGGACGGCATGTTTCTTCAGTACCCTTCAGAATGGCGGAGGCCGGATCTGTTCGAGTTGAACACGGTTTACATTTCGATGCAATCTGAGCACCTTCATTGTTGCTGAATGTGCTCTGTGACGGTATGAGCTCACAGTGGAGTAGATGGGTGGCGTTGTGTAGGGCGGAGAGGAGAGGAGAGGAGAAGCAACGCGGCTGTGACTGCAGAATCCTGTTCAGATTTGTCCAGAGGCGAAAATCAGACTTGATCGAATTGTCTTATGGTGAATCAGGGGTACGAGAGATTTAAAGCCTTCACGCCGCAAGATAACACATGCCGACTGTCCCAGGCAAATAGTTGTAGGAATCGCAGGATAAATGAGTTGAGAAACTCGCAGAGACTTGAACTGTAACACATCAGGTGTTAAAGGCTTTTACCTTCACTGGCAGTTCACAGTCAACTCCTTTGTCTCACTGGTGCTGTGGATTGTTCCTGTAGCAAACATCTCGAAGCACGACAGTAAGAGAAGAATGCAAAACCTGCTGCGTCATCTGCGTCATCTGCGGCATCTGTTACACATTCACAATATCTTTTTGTATATAAATCAGTAAGGTAGATCGTTGTGTACGCTCTAGTTAAAATGAGTCTAATTATAGCTAATGGAGAAGTTGCATTACACGTAGGTGCAGTATAATGTGCGCGTCTGTAAATCTGATATGAACTGATTTTGGTGGTCAAAGGTCAAGTCCACTGTGACCTCACAAAAACACGTTTTTAGCTGCAACTCAAGTATTTCACTTGCTAATTATGACAGAATTCAACACAAATGTCTAATAGGATAAAATGATGACACTTTATATTCAAAAGGTCAAAGGTCAACCAAACACGTTTTCTGACCATTATCCAATGCCACAACTCAGGAACAGAGGGGGAGTGTGGGTTGTGGCGCCCACCTTGAAACTGTGGTGATTGTGTAGATCTTCTGCGCTGCCGGGTGGAAGATGTGTGTGAAGCAAACACATTTTAGAAGTCGTAGCGTCTTTTTTGTGGCGACATTCATATTTGAAGCGTTGTCTACTGTCACGGCAACAAGTTTTGGTTCCATCGGAATCAGCTTTATTGGTCAAGCATGTGAAGACGTACAAGGAATCTGACTCAGTTTTTTTTTTTTTTTTTGCTTCTCTAAATGTGATAAATTCCATTTCGACAAAAAATGAACTTAAAAACTTTTTATTAAATTCCCCTTAAAGTCTTCACTCCATATATGAGTGTGGACGGACATTGATGTAAAGTGCAACTTGAGTGGTTGGTGGAGGTATACAACTGAGAGGCAGTAATTCTTGGTTATGTAAAGTAACATGAGGCCAGGAGATTTCTGTGACATGAAAAACGACACGGTGGACAACGATGACCGAACGAGCTACAGTGGGAACAACAAATATTTATCATGACATCAGGAAACTGTATTTAATGTGGATGGGTCACGTCATGGCTGATACTCAGTCAGCTTGGTGAGTATGTTCAGTCTCAACACCGGTACCGATCTGGAATATTGGATTGGTGTGTCTATGTTTTCGTTGAGTACACTCAGTGGATGACAAAGAAAAAAAAAAAAAGAAGATCATCAGTTTATTCGCATATCCACGCAGACACTTCACACACACACTTCACATACTTCAGTTGAGGCTGCTAAAGTTAGAGCATGATTTATATACGAATCAAATATTACAGAGTTCACCCGGGAAAAATAGCGCAGTGACCATGTCTTGATCCAGCACACACACACACACACACACACACACACACGCACACAAAAATACACTGTGTAAAATGATCACAGATCCTCAAGCGCTCATCCTGAATCCAGAACCATAAGCTGTTTGTCCCACAATAGCTTCTGAGCCTTCTGGTCTATTTCCACCCGTCTGCGGTCGGGGGGGGATCTCTCCTCACCGCTGCTATTTAAAGGTGCAGAATTGTTCCACATGCCGCTGCCCACCCACTCACATGTCCCCGAACAAACAGGCCGATAGACACTGCTGTGGCTCAATTCCCTCCCCTTGTACCACTACAGACACACACACACACACACACACACACACACAGACACACACACTGAATGACTCCACTTGACCCCTGTTTTTGGGGAACTGAGGGTCATACTACACCCTCCACCCACCCCACCTGCCAGATTGCCCTGGCAGCCTCATGCGTTTGGATCTCAGAGACATTTCGGTTCTTGGTGAAACCCAACACCGCTGATTTAAGCACTGATGACACGACTGAGGCCCCGGCTTTTTAGTCCGATGCCGCCCCTGCCCCTGTGTGTTCAGCTGTAGAGAGGGGGAATGTGTGTTTTTTTGGCTGGAGCGGGTGTAGGTGGGCCTGTGTTTGGGCAGAGGGCGGTAATCGCATCATGTGACTAGTTTTTGTTGTTGTACGACCTGTTATGTCTATTGTCATTGTTTGGCTGCGCTGCACGTTAGCTTCCTCATTTTCTCCACTGCTCATGTTTCATTTAGGAGAGCACAGTTCACTAAAATATCCTTCTTCTTTCTTTCTATCCTCCATTCATTCTGTTCTGTCATTTTTTATCACCCAGCTGAAGGTCGAGCTTGGCTGTCCTCACAGAGTAATGAGAGTATCATGAAAAATGTTCCTTCCCAACATAAAATGAAAATTCAATTCAGCTTTGAAACATGATTATATTCTCATGGCATTCAATTTGTTAATGAAAAAATCAGCCAAACCTGTAAGTGAAATATCTTTTTTTCAAGGAACATTCTTACTATGTTTCTGAAGTGTGATTTATTTATTTATTTATTTATTTATTTATTTTTGTTTTTCTTGTCTTTCAGGATTCCATGAATGCATTGGCTAATGATTTGAACTACCCTGCCCTGCGGAAAAACAAGAACATAGACTCATTTCTGAACCGATGTAAGTGCCACAACTTGTTATGGTGATTGTTTTATACTGAGGGAAAGAGAACGGGAAAGCTCTGCCATGAGGAACCCCGCACAAGAGACTGCCCACGAAAATGTGTAGTTTTTTTTGTCTCAGTTCAGGTTGCATGCTGGAGACAGTTTTTGTATACGGAGGTCATTTGCAAATGGTCACAGAGGAGATAGCAAACAACTGAAATAACAACTCTGTAGTATGATTATCAGAGAAATGTTGATATCCAAATAAACTGCTGTGTAGTCGTGGCAGATTTGCAAGCCAAACTATCACTAAAATTTACATAAGTGTGACTTCTGTCCAGCCTTTTTTTATTTAAATTTTTTTGTGCACTGTCATGTGTAATGTAACTGGAGACTTATCTGTCAGACATCAGATTGTGTTTCATAAAAGTGACGCAACTTTTCATGTGAAGCCACACGGTCGCAGCTTGACCTTTGCGTTGCTTTGGTGTGGTGTGTGTCCTAACTCGCAGATGAAAAGGCGGTGAGTCAGCTGCGAGAGCTGCAGGTGAAGCTTGAAGACTTTGAAAAGGTGAAGCTGATCGGGAGAGGAGCCTATGGAGAAGTGCAGCTGGTGAGACGTCAAAGAGTTAACCAATATGCATGTGCGATTGCTCCCTTGCACTTTTTGACTTAACAAGTTGTAGTAGATATGAATGGAAGCTGAGCAGCCGAATGTCCTATCCAGATGTTTACCAATGCAGCAGCTTGCAGCAGCATACCACAGATGTGAACCACTAGAGGGAGCGACAATCTGTGAATCGACAAAAAGACAAACTATGTAACTTCTGCAAGTTGGTTTTGGTATCACACATATAATTGGCATCTTTCTCAACATCATGACCAAGTTAATTGACTGTGGGTTTAAAAAGGGGATTAAGGGAAAGCAGTAATTCCTTATAAGCGTCCACTTTTTTCCAGATGTGTGCGACTTGTGCTGAAGGAAGCTCGAGTCTGGTCTCTGCTGAGCGTCTTGTGGTAGAAACAAGTCTGGACGGGCTCATTGTGTAGGAGAGGAGTTTGAGGCCTGGGGAAGGGGAGGGGGAGGGAGGGAGGGAGGGGGGGTCTGTGTATTGCTTGAAAACGTGCGTAGGCATGTCTTTCTATGGGTGTGTGCTACAGTTACGGGTTCCTCTCTCTGCCTCTCTCTCTCTCTGTGTCTCCCATGTTATCTTGGTCACTGTGACATTCTTACCGCCTTGATCTTGTTGTCCTTGTACAGTTATCACTCTTTGTACGCCAACGTGTCTTTTTTTTTTTTTCTTTGCCTCGCCCGCCTCTGCTGCAGGTCCGTCACAAGGCCTCTCAGAAGGTTTACGCCATGAAGCAGCTGAACAAATTTGAGATGATCAAGCGGTCAGACTCGGCCTTCTTCTGGGAGGAGAGGCACATCATGGCCTTTTCCAGCAGCCCCTGGGTCGTTCAGGTCTGCACATGTATAGGTTTGAATCTGTGAAATTCTCACGTGATGATGTGATATCGTGGACGGATTTGATTCTCCTCTCACTACAGAGAAGATTTAGCATATATTATAATAACCAAAGCATGTAGGATAACAGAGTTAAGAAACAACCCAATCGTATATCACAAATTAGGATATTTTATATAGATTTTTTTTTTTTTTTTAAGGAAAACAGTGTAGTGTCCACACATTAGATTTTAGCATTGATTGATAGACACCAAGCTGGTTACATGATGCTGGCATTCATTATGTGAACAGTTCATGGTTGAACTCGATACATAATCAGAATAAAATACATTTTGCCTGAAGAATCACAAAAGTATTTACAGTAATCCCTCAAAAATATCTCAGTAACGCTTGATAAAAATAAATGTCATAGGAAAAGGAAGGTACAGCATAACAAGACTATACAAAATTTCATAGACCAAATATAATGTTTCATGTGTTGTCATCAAGTTTGAGGAGATAATCTGTGACTTGATTTGTTGACTGTTGTTCTATGATAAACACAGATCATTCTTAGATAAACACACACGCTCACCTCGTCGTCAAATCTCTATCAGAGCAGTGACTCTCCGAATGACATCAAGTGACTCCGTTTGCTCTCTCCTAGCTGTGCTGTGCTTTCCAAGACGACCGTCACCTCTATATGGTGATGGAGTTCATGCCCGGAGGCGACCTGGTCACACTCACAATGAACTATGACATACCAGAGAAGTGGGCTCGCTTCTACACGGCTGAAGTGGTGCTGGCGCTAGACGCCATCCACTCCATGGGCTTCATCCACCGTGACGTTAAACCCGACAATATGCTGCTAGACCAACATGGACACCTCAAACTGGCCGACTTTGGAACATGCATGAAGATGGACTCGGTAGGTTACATTTATGGTCGTGTTTCAAATGTCTTGGAAGTAGATTGGGGGTCTTTTTAAGCACCAAGGAACCATTTATGTTAGAGGGAATTAAGCCCTTTAATCCTGAAGAGATACTTGAATTGAGCGTGCATTCACATTTCTCTGTCATGACAAGTTTCCTTTTTTTTCCCCGGGCCTTAGTGCACCACCAAGTGTTCAGACTGTGAAGTGAAGCCCTGTGCCGCACTGTTGCATCAGGTTGTTTTGCAAGGCCCCAGAAGTTATTGTGCTAAACAACCAATCTAGATTGCAGCAGAGCCTCAGCCTCTGGCGTGAGCCAGGAAGTGTTTTGCCACCTTTTGTTTTTACCACAGCAGTTTGAGAAATAGCTGGTTCACAAGTGGATTCACACATTTGAGCTCTGAAAATCTACCAGCAGACAGTGTGTCATATCATTTCCTTCTTTTGTACAAAAAACATGGTCAGAACCGTCTAGTAGAGTTAGAACTTTGCTATAAATTGACTATATATATATATATATTTGTGTTTTATTTAATTTGTGTGATTCTTAGAGGAGTCACAGTGAACTACAAACGACTACTACTTGTTCACATCAAAATATAGGTCACAACAAAAAAAACACACCACAGTGTGTTTTATAGCTTTGTGTCAGACATTCATCCCATTTAAAGAGTGACTTTTAACTGTTTTTGGGTCATAGAAATGTGCACATACGGCTTCTTTGTTATTTTCTGCTTAATTCCCAAACTCCACCACCTTTTTGCTTTCCCCCCTGTGGTATATCTTGTGTATTTGTGTGTCTGCAGACGGGCATGGTGCACTGTGACACAGCTGTGGGCACACCAGACTACATCTCCCCTGAGGTGCTCCAGTCTCAGGGTGGCGATGGTAACTACGGCCGGGAGTGTGACTGGTGGTCTGTAGGAGTATTTATCTATGAGTTGCTGGTTGGTAAGTGACCCACTGTTTATTTGGCCCATGTTTTTTTCGACTAATCTATTAATAGAATATTTTGTTGCACCTATATTATATAAAATCCTGTCTTGGATGCTGGAGTAAAGCTGTAACTGTTGAGTCATCAGTGTAATCATCAGCAACTTAGCCCAACAGATACTTTTTTTTTTTTTTTTTTTTGCTGTCTGGCTGTTAAAATCCTGCAGTTTCCCCTTAAATCAATCATTGTACAAGACCTCTTTTTTCACAGGTGAAACTCCGTTCTATGCCGAGTCCTTGGTTGGAACTTATGGAAAGATCATGAACCACAAGAACTCCCTCATCTTCCCAGACGATGTAGAGATGTCTACGGAAGCCAAAGCCCTGATCTGTGCCTTTCTTACTGACAGGTTTGCACTTGGAGCTCTAAATCATAAAAATCAACACTTTTTCACTCACATTATTTTTGTGCTTGAGCAAGAATTCAGAGTATTTTCACAATTTCATGCTGCATAATTCAACTTTTAACCCTTTTGGTAAAAAAAAAAAAAGGATATCTAAAACCACCTGGTTGTAAAAGGCACAAACTGTCCAATCATTCTTAAACATAACTTCCTGTACGTTTGTGACCTACTTCTGAATCCATACTGTGCTGTAGGCTCCCATTCGAGAAGAACAACATCTTAAACAAACAGTGTGAGGAATGTGGCAAAGATTAGATTTGGCAAAGGTGACAAAGTTACCAATTTGTGTTCGGTGGGGCGCGGTTAAATTCACTACCGTATCAGCACATTAGTGAAGGAGATAATTCGATTCAAGAAAGTGAAAGTTATTAAAGGATAAGGTTGGCAATGTACAATGTTGATATGTTTCTTATTTTTTAACAACTACCATGAAAAGACCTCGATGCTTTCTTTCCTCAGCTTATGTGCCATTTGTACCTACTGAAGATGTAAACCTTTAAAAACAGGTCACAAATATACAGCTTCATTTTTTTTTTTTTAAAAAGGCCTGATAATTATCTAAAACAGCTGGGTGGTGTAGTTTTTAACAAACGTTTCTTAAACAGGAACAGAAAGTAGTACGCTCTGGGAACAATTTTCACCTGAGGGTTAATACACATTTGGTGCGCAAGTGAGTATTTTCAGAATGTGGGATCGTTTCAAAATAAACTACAGTGCCCAGTGTTCGTTACAGTGAATGCACATGTCCGGCAGTTCAACAGTGTGGCTCATTCATTTGGTTTTATACAACAATGGAGCTCTAAGGTTACAGAGGAATAGCTTTTATCAGGCTTTCTACACAGACAACAGATGTCTCCAGGATTCAGTCATTGTTCGTTTTGGTCTTTTCATGGGGGTTTCTTAAAACATTCAACAACAGAATATTACCAGATTAATCAGTTAATAAACCTAATATTCTATCAGCGACTCCAAACCTGAGTATACAGTAGTGCTGATCCAAGCTACCATCGAAATACAAGCAGTGCCATTTTTATTATTTGTAGTAAGATATTATCGCCATTAAAGGTAAAAGTTACATGAATGGGTGTGTGGGTGTGGGTCATGTACTTGGTCCATGGTCCAGCCCCCTGGATGAAACCACTTCCTGTTTACATTAGTAACTCCACCCCCCTGGAGGGCTCAAACACAGGCCCTTTCTGCTTCAATACAGAGCAGCCTTTCATTTTTCCTCACACAGTTTATTTACCTTCTCACTCGCTACTCTCTCCACCACAGACAGAATCTCACATGTGTGTACGGCTACCCAGCAGCACACCCACACACTCTCACACACACACACACATGCACAAACCTTTAACACTGACCAATGACTGCATTCACCACTTAACCCACATGCTCTGTCACTGTCACCCTGTGATGCTGAATCATTCCTGTGAGCACTGCAATCTTCTTCTTCTTTTTAGATTTTGGAACTTCTTTCCTTCTTCCCCAAATGTCTTTCATCACTCTCCAAATTTCTTGTAAATTTCTTCTTCTACCTTTTCTTGGTGCCACTTTCCATTTCTCCATCCTTCCTATTTTTCTGCTGTAACTTCTTCCTTTGCACTCCTGAAGTTTTCCGGGCACAGTTGTAAGCCTGGCTTTGGTTGCATGTCTGATTTTTCTTTTTTTGTGGGGGTTTAAAAACTCCTTTTTCTCTCTCTTCCTCCCCGCCCCTGCCCTCTCTTCCTCTTGGCTGGGTCTGGAATGTCCCACACGTGGCAAGCCTAAACTGCCGCACCCCTCCAGCCCTGTACCCAGCGGTGAAGGAGGGAGTAAAGGGGGGACGAGGCGAGAGAGAGGGAGAAAGAGAGGAAGAGTGTGTTTAGAGTCTTTGCAGGGAAGGCAGCAGCAGCTCGAGCAGTCGTGCTTGACTCAGTCAGGTGTGTTGATGTTGCCTCCTGCACTCTGATCCTGCTATCTTCCCTCCCTCTCTCCTCCTGGATCTATATTATCTCGACTGTGACTGGTCAGAGGAGGTTTTCAGGCGTGTCCGGCGTCCACCAGTGGTCATGCGGCTCTCCATGGTGGTCAGTGCGGTCAGGGCCGAGTGGTCACTCCGCTAGGCTGTGTTTTTTGGGATGATATGCTGGTGATGGTGGTGGGTGGAGGGGCGGAGCTGGGTGTGTTTTGTGTTTTGGCCGAGGAGGCTCTGCTCACAGTCTTGGTCCTGTTGCTGTGTGCAGGACGGTTCGTCTAGGCCGCACTGGAGTGGATGAGATCAAATGCCACCCCTTCTTCAAGAGCGACCAGTGGACCTTTGACAACATCCGAGAGAGTAAGTGTTCCCATTTTAACTTTTATTTTAAACCCCCACAATGCAGGTGCAGATTTCTTTCCATCTCTGGAAATGTGTGACCCTTTTTATTTTTTCTTCTTCTTGCCATTCCTCTACTTCTTATCATCTCCAGCACGTTCCTCTACAGATCTGTTTTGTTTCAGCCTTTGTTCATAGTTTATTTCCGTCTCCTGAGCCATTAAGCCTGCATATATGGTGCACATGCTCTCCATATGCTCCTTACTCATATCTGACGTTATATGGCTGGATGTTGCACAGAGCAACAGAGCACATGATGCACAGAACCTTCAGTCATAACCAGCTGCATATGGATTTTACCCCGAGGTATAGAATAAAGATAACTCATTTTTACAGCAGATTTTACACTAGATAGAATAACACAGTGTCTTGTTGGCTGTGCTAACTGGCTGCGAAATTCATTTTAATACCTCTTAAATGTGCAAGTGAAGTGCAGACAGTTTAATATAAGAAACTGTCATGGCCCTACATCCTTCAGTGGATCAAACATGGCATATATACTCTGCACCACCCAGACTCGCAATGCATACAGTGAATCACGAAACTGAAAGGCAGACTGAATGAAAGTAGGAATATCGTGTGTTTCCAGTGTCAAACAGCCTCATATGATATTATAGGATTATTATAGTAACTAGCTATTCTGATGTATGATCTGTTATTATTGGCTAGTTACATAACTTTTGGAGCTGCAAGTGGAGTTACATTACATTGTTACATTGTCACTTAATAAATCAGTAAACAGCATCAAATAATAATCACTGTTTAATGTAACAATATGATGCAGTTAAAATATTCAGGAACAAAACAAATTGGGATTTTTGTGTTTTATTGTATTTTCTTAATAGTTTCATTTACAATTTCCTATCATCAATGCAAAAATCTATGTATTTACAGCCATATAAAACAGCTGTCTTGGTTCAATAAAAAAGTTAGTATATATAGTGTTTATATAGAATGAATGACTCAGTGGTGGATTAAGTATAGAAAAGGGAAACCATAACAGCCAAACCAAAAAGATAAACAGTTAACATCAACTAATCTGGGTCAATTAGGGCCAATAAAGTCAATAACATATCACTTTGAATGGTGAATGCTTTTTATATAAAGCTGAAACGGTTGTGATATCCATCAGTTATCGTGTTATCAAGCTCACACTTCAGACATCATCTAGGTAGGAGGAAAGAAGAAAGACGAAGGAAGGAAATAAGGAAAGTGGATGTATTAGGAATATGAACAGGACCTCTGTCTGTATATAATTACATACAGGCTCTTTTTCTTTGACTCTCCGTCTCTCTGCTTCACCTGGCTCTGATTAAGACAACAGAGAGAACTCCTGATCAGAGCCTGGCAGTCTGGAACACGAAACCACTACGGTGCCACTGCTGCGCTGCTCAGCTCTCCATGTTTGCACATGCATGTCCTGTCTCATACTCGCACACACACACACACACACACACACACACACACACACACACACACACACACACACACACACACACACTAACTGAAAACACCACACTGCTCACATTCTGGCGTCCCGCAGGGCTGCATGTACCTCCCAGCTGTCAGTGACTCAGGAGCATTTGTTTCCAAGTTTTGGCTCTATTGAAGATTCTCCATGTTGGCTTCATGTGTATCAAGCTTATTAAGCACTGGGATGGTTGAGGGCAAAGAAGCAAGCACCATGGATGGACGGATGGATGGATGGATGGATGGATGGGAGGCAGCACCCCCCGTAGCGGCGGGCGGGGCAGGCTGTGCGGGCTGTGTGGACTGCTCTAATGAGAGGGGCGCCCCAGTTTGGAGGGTTGCTCCCGCTCTCTCACTCTCACTGTGGCCTAGGCTGCCTGTCATTAGCCGCCCGCTATCAGAGAGCATTCTGGGAAGTCGTGCCGCAAGGGCCTCCGTGGAGCGGCCTGTGTCTCTTTCTGTCTCACCACATTTTGGCTTTTTTTTTCAGCCTGTTCTTTTTTATTTCCCCGTCATTTGTTTCGTTCCTGCGCTTGATCTCTCGCTGTATTTTCTCCACCATCTTTGAGTCACATTTGTCACGCTGAGGGTTGTGACTTGACCTAACAGTAATAAGCTCTTTGCTCAGAGCCAGAATTGCACTGGTCTGAGAAAGTTTGATCCATCCATACAGGCTGTTTTTTTTTTTCTTTTTCTTAATTAGGAGCCATTTATAGGCTAAAGCACTGGCATGGTTTTATCTGATTGGCCCTTTGACACATTTCTGTCTGCCAGTCGTGCAGATTTTTAAAGTGCGCCTGCTGCTCCTGTGAGAGGAGGGCAGGAGGAGCGTTCTCTCCTGGCGTGTTTCGGCCTCATTTTTAAAAAGGCACTGTGTGTGGGGCACAAAGCGAGCTCTGTACAGGAAAAGGAGTGGTGTCAGCCTCACGCCAACCTGCAGAAGGATCACTCCTACCACAAGCACAGCCAAAGCTGGCAAACAGCGGTATTTCCTCAGAAACACTACTGAAGAAATATATTCTCTATTAAGAAGAAGTTGTTGAAGTACTGAAATACCTTTACTGGTCTTAATCGGAAAAATCGATAGTCACACTTTATGTAAAACTGTATTTCTCTCAACCCCTCCTGGTTGCACCTCCTCCTCGCCCACTTTCACTCCATGACTCTCTCTCTCTCTCTCTCTCCCTCCCTGTTTCTGTCTTCCAGCTGTGGCCCCAGTTGTGCCAGAGCTGAGCAGTGACATAGACACCACTAACTTTGATGACATAGAGGTTGATAAAGGAGATGCTGAGACCTTTCCTCCTCCCAAAGCCTTTGTGGGCAACCAGCTACCATTCGTCGGCTTCACTTACTTCAAGGAGGACCAGTAAGTGTGTTATTCTGATATTTTGCTTGAGTTTTTTTTTACTTCATTTTATCTGGATTCATGCTTTGCTGATCATATATTCTTGTTTAAATAGATCTTCATGTACTTTTGTTAGCGTTATTAGGATTTTATGTAGATTTTCATTTAAACAAGATGCAGCACTCCTGTTTGGGGATATTTTTCCGAGGGCCTCTAGGCTTAAAGACAGAGCTGCACTTTAAATGCACGAGGCAGAAAAAGACAGCTTCACACCCGTTCCTTTAATACAGTCTTACACCAGTCAGACACTGTATGCCTGTTTGAGCTCCACACTGCTGCCTTGTTCTGACAGCCCCTTTAACTGCCCTCCTTGCTTTCGATGAAGTCTAGTTTTTAAGCCCTGGTTTCAATAGGGAGGAGAAGTAAATGAAAAAAAAACACCTGTGTGTTCATCATCTTATAGTGCTTCATCTATGTTTTCACCTCCGGGGCTGCTTTTACTTTTTAGGCTTATATTAATCAAGATGATGGTTCATGTATTAAGTGTCTGAGTATTTTCTTTTTTCCGCTGAGCTCAAAAAACAGAGTCAAGGTCAAAAAATGCTTTTTAAGTCAGTAAGTGACAATAAATCTGTGGAGCCAGAGGTATGTATTTACAGCCTAAATGTCTGGCTATGACGTGAATACATATTGGACATCTAATAAAAAGCCTTCCCGAGACACACTGCATCTTGAACGACAAATTTGACAATAAAGCTTTCTCAAACCATCTTTCATTTTTTAGCAGTATGTATAGGTGCATCTCCATTTTAAAAAAATAAATAAATTGTGCACGCCATGCAAAAACGGCTAACGCTAAAAGGCCGCAACTGGTCTTAAAGTGGTCGTAAAATGGCTTCAGATTCTGTGGTCAGTATGAAGCGATGTGGCGCAGAGTGGTGTAATGATTCCCAGAGATAGTTGCCCACCATCATGGTGAACAGTTGGCAGCACACAGTGTGGGTTGGAGGACTTCTCTAAAGGTAAACCCATCCAGATGTAAGAAGAAGCCTGGGAGATCTTCAGACCTTATTGCTTTTTCCACAGTGCAGGCTTCCAGGTTTTGCTTTTGTTCAGTATGAATTGCTTTCTAAGTGGTAGCCATGAAGTCATGCAGTAAATTTAACACGTGGATGAACATTCAGCTCCTCCCCTGACGGATGTGTTTAGGGTAAATAAATCACTTGTTTGTAGATCTTTGGAGCTGTGGATATAGATGGATGTTGTCAGGGCTGGAAAAGCACGTCAGGTGAACTCGGTTACAAACACCCATGGCTCTCCTCTGTCCTTCTGTCGCTCTCAGGCTGCTGAAGGGAAGCAAGAGCGGCTCTGTGGAGGATATAGAAGACTGTAAGGAAAACTCTGAGGATAAGGAGTATTGCTCGGACAGTAAGAAAGAGGTGGGTGTCTTTGTGCGTGCGGCCTTGATATAATGTTAAAAGAGGGGAGATGAAGAATTGGAATTAAAAGATGGAGATGAGCATAATCGGATTTTTCTTTTCTGCTCACCTTGTCTGAGCAGCTGCAGAAAAAGCTTCATCAGCTGGAGGAGCAGCTCGACCATGAGATGCAGGCCAAAGATGAGCTGGAGCACAAGTGCAAGTACGAGGGGGACAAATAACACACACACACACAATGAGCTGAGCACCATTACTATTTCTTTTTCAATGCAAATACTCATATACTATTTAGTGTACAAATGTTTCCTTCACAATAAAGTGTCCCAGTCAAGCAATTCATCACCAAAACTCTAGGTTAAGAATGTCAGGAGATGAATACGTAATTGTCCAATTTATATCCAGTGTTGTAATGCTTATATTGATCATTACCAAATTAATTTTGGGACTAATAACTATAAGTAAAACAGACCATTACTGAGAAGACTGACAGTTTCTTTCAGCTGGAGGAGGGAATTTAATGTTGTTTGCCATCGATTAGATGATTGTTTCCCACTTCAGGGAGTGGTATCCCATCCTACACAGCTGAGGGTTTCAGAGTTTCTGAGAATGGTAGATAAAAGAAAATCTCTTCCAACATGTTCCTTCAGCACAGTGAAAGAACAGTCTTGGTGAATTTTCTGGAAATTTCGAGTACTTTCTGTTATAAATTTGAATATAAAAGAAAAACTGAAACATGTATTTAGTGATTACAGCAGAACAAAAGGCAAGTTCCTCTTAATTCAATGAACTGTGGGTAGAAATCTGTGATAAAACTGTGCTTCCCCCCCCCCCCCCCCCCCCAGAAACGCCACCAACCGTTTAGACAAGCTGGTCAAAGAATTAGATAAGGAGGTAAGCATGGATGGAAGAATGGATGCACTACTTGATATTGTGAAGTAGGTGTGAGTTCATTCCACTTACGTTGCTTCTGATCCCCCTCTCTGATTAGATGAACAGCAGGCAGAGAGTCGAGGCGTCGCTGAGGCAGCTGGAGAGGGAGCGAGCTCTGCTGCAGCACCAGAGCGCCGAAAACCTGCGCAAGGTGGAGCTTGAGACCGACAGGAAGCGCAGCCTGGAGAATGAACGTAAGCACCTGGGAGAAATCCTACCCAAATATTAGGTTTGAAAGTTTGTATTCATTTTCATATATTTTTCCTGCCAAATTGATCCGATACAGCATTAAAACGTCTCACTTTAACGAAACTTGAGGACATCCTGGGAGCTGGGTTTCACTTTGTATTAATATAAATAGAGACCACTCTTTGGGTGGATCACGGTACTTCCACTGAATATGTCATATCAAATACTACTTCAACTCGTATATGTGTGTATTTATTCATCAGTGAACAACCTGAGGGACCAGCTAGAAGATCTCAGGAAGAGGAACCAGAATTCCCACATATCCAGTGAGAAGAACATCCAACTGCAGAAACAGGTGAGGGAAAAGCTCTGTCTTTCTTCTATGGATCATTTTTCATAATGTTTCACTGCCACTTAAACATGCTTATTAAATAATCCATCAAGCAAGCAACTGTGAGTGCTGTTTTTTCCCTCTTTAATTTTGCTGCTGCACAGACACAGTTTTGCCTTCAGGAAAAAAGAAAATCAAAGAGAAAAAAAGTCTCATCTTGTCTTTTTCCTCTCATCTGCAGCTCGAGGAGGCCAACGCCGTGCTTCAGGCCGAGCAGGAGGCGGCAGCGCGCCTGAAGAAGAGTCAAGGCGAGGTACAGAAGCAGGCCCAGAACCTGGAGGTCAGCCTCAGGGAGATGCAGGAAAAGTGCAGCCAGCTGGAAAATGGCAAGATGGAGCTGGAGAAGCAGCTGATGGGGCTGCAGGCCAAGCTGGAGGAGGAGGGAAGAGCCCGCAACCTCGGGACAGAAACTATTACTGACCTACAGGGTGAGTCGTGGTTGTCTATTACACTGTGTTACTTTTCAGAGAAGAAATAACTCATTCTTCATCTTAAAAAATGAAAAAAGTTGAACGCATAAGCGATAAAAACAAACTGTTGTTCAGTTCATCGCGGGCAGGAGCTCTTACTGCTGCAGCTTTACTTGGTCTGGTATGACCAGTACGCTAGAGAAACATCGTTCTGTCGTGAACAATACTGTTGGTTTGCTGACTTTATGACTCCTGCACTGCTGTTACAAAAGTTAGCACAAGCAACAGTTATGTAGTTTATACACACAGCCTGCACACTGCGGTTTGGAAATGAACAATGAGAAGAAAAACACAATTTTACTGCAATAATCACCACTTTAAACAACCAGCCAACCATTATTTAAGAGCCTTTCACATTCCAAACTTTAATGTGTCTATGAAAATTTTATAAGGTTAGTTAGACTTCAGCAGTCCAGAAGGTTAATTCACCGCCATAACTGCAGGTAATTAAACAGTGATCTATCAAAGCAACTGCGGCGAACATCTCCTCAGTAGCAGGGGGGAGGGGAGGGGGGGGCATTACACAACTCGGAGCTGGAGGCTGGACATGGTGCCGCATGTGAATCGTTTTTTTGGACCAGACTTTGGGAAATATCCGATCATAGGTGGAAATATCTGTTCAAAAGGCCGAGAGTGAAGCAAGAGGCTGTAAAAGCCAAAGCCGGGCCGGAGCCAGCGCCTCTTGTGAGACGCTGTTTGGAAAGTTAAATGTTGCTCAGTCCTCGCGGAGAGGCCAGTGGCTGAGGTCAGAGGGGTCGTATCGAAACAACGGTGCTGCCTGTTTGCCGTGATGCCTCATGTTAAAAAAATCTCCATGTGGGTGGAGTTACTCGAAGGGAAAACAAACATGAAGCGCAGTGGGTTTTTTTTATGTAGAGGAGGCAGGAACTCTATGTAATGTCTCACCTTAGATCATGTCTGTTTGAAGCTGAGTAGTTCAGGAGTTCAGGTGCATTTCCATGAAGTGTTTGCATTCACACACTTTCTAATTCTGGCTTTCAGCACTATAACAGACAAGTTACAGTTTCTTTCTGTGCTCTTATTTTGGTCTTCGCCATTCCCCAGGACGCATCTCTGGCCTGGAAGAAGAGGTGAAAAAGTTGAAGTCGTCTCTCTCCAAGGTCCAGTCGGAAAAGAAGCAGCTACAAGAGAAGCTCAATGACCTCGAGAAGGTTGGTTGTCATTTCTATTTGCCGATTTCCATTGTGGATTGAGAGCTTAGGCTATCTGGCATTTCCCCTTTTGCATATTAAAACATTTTCCTTAAATATTCCCATTAAAATATTAACCACTGGAAACCTAATATCCACTTGTGACTCCGTAGGAAAAGAGCAACCAAGAGATCGACCTGACCTTCAAGCTGAAGTCGCTCCAGCAGAGTCTGGAGCAGGAGGAGGCCGAGCACAAGGCCACCAAGGCCAAGCTCGCTGATAAAAACAACATCTACCAGTCCATCGAGGAGGCAAAGTCTGAGGCCTTTAAAGGTGAGCGAGCAGGAGGAAGAAGGAGTCACATATGACTGCAGGGTAGATGAGAGCATATTGTCTGGAGTTTAAAGTTAATTTACTCACAATCACCTCACCTCAGATATTAAGATGATTGAAAAGGAAGAAGATTGTCTAAAAGGTTGGAGCAGAAATAAAAACAGCCACTGGAAAAAGGTGAAGGGCTGATTGATGGGTGCACCTCGGACAAACAGCATTTGAAAATAATTCTGGTTAGACAGAAAACGATAAGAGGCTGGCCTTTCCGATATTCTGCTCAGATTGCTGCTCTCGCACTCTGCCATTTATCCGGTGCCCCCAGCAGGCACAAAGATAGGCAACAATCGTTTTGTCAATACTGTGGTATCGAGCGCAGCGTAGATTACCCTCCTGATGGGTTTTCCTGGTCATTTCCTCCGGTTTCAGAGGTGGAGTGCACCCTGCAGGAGGAGCGCAGCTTGAAGCTGCAGGTGGAGGGCAGGCTGCTGCAGCTAGAGAAGGACCACTCCATGCTGGACTGTGACTACAAGCAGGCGCGGCACAAGCTGGATGAGGTGCAGGCACAGAAGGAGAAACTCTGTGAAGAGGTGCGTCTGTTCACTCTAGCGAGCACCTCGCACTCAGTACAGGCGTGTGATCTGGACTGAAACTTCATCACTCACTATAACAGAGTGCATCATATGCTGCTATTGTTTCTGATACTAAAATAATCGGTTGAGTAAAAATAAATCAATTGTAAGATATTTACAATTGAATACTTGATTTAATTGTTTTAAGTAATTTTTTTAACAAATAGAAATGTCAAGCATGAGGTTTTGTTTCTGTATTTTGATTTGCAGCATTTCTTCAACACATTTCCTCATATAAAACTTCTAATGAGCAATCGTCTGTATTTTCAGACTATTCATTAACTAAGAATTTGCTAGAGTAATCCATAATGAAAATTCCCAATTGGAAAGTTAGTGCCCCCACTGAAAATGCTTTTGTGTGTGTGTGCCCTCGTGCGTTTATGCAGGTGAAGAACCTGAATTTACGTCTGGAGCAGGAGATCCACAAGCGGAGTCTGAGCCTGAGCGATCTGAAGATGCAGAACCAGCAGGTGTCGGTGCTCCGCTCCTCCGAGAAACAGCTCAAACAGGAGCTCAACCACCTGCTGGACATGAAGCAGATCCTGGAGAAACACAACCAGGAGCTGCGCAGGTCAAAAACACACACACACACACACACACACACACACACACACACACACACACACACACACAGTGAAATAATGAGCATTGTACACGCTATACATACATAGACAGAGCAGCAGCAGTTTTAATATTGTTGGCAATTTATTGTGGAGAATCTCATTCATCATGTCTGATTTGAGGAGAGTGCTTTGGCTCTGGTGTTCAGTTGGCCCAGAGCAACAACTGACAGGTTTTTGGTGCTGATCCAGGGAGAAGCAGGAGGCTGACAGCCAGCTGAAGGAATTGAAGGACCAATTGGAGGCAGAGCAATATTTCACGGTAATTCTTACCAATATCATTTTTTTATTTTTTTATTTTTTTCTTCTGCACAAACAGCAGTGACAGCCAAATGTCAGCACAGCTTAGTCAGTGTAGCAAAAAAATAAAAAATAACCGTCCAGTATTTGGCTTCACTCCACAGTCTGACTCCTGGCATGTATCTACAGTGATATGAAACTGATTGAATCTGTCTGTTGTCCTCCTCCAAGACCCTTTACAAGACGCAGATCCGTGAGCTGAAGGACGAGTGCAATGAGAGAAACAAGCTGTACAAAGAGGCACAGCAGCGACTGGCGGAGTATCAGGAGGAGAGGTAACTGTGGTCTTCGGTTTGTTCTAACCACCAGCTGAATCCAGTCAGGAAAACGGTAAAACAAGACACACTGAAATGATCTGAATAGTGTGGAAGTTAAACTAGCTAACCAAAGTATCTGATTTGATTTGATCTGATTCTGTCACAGACAACAAAGACACAGGACATGAAAGACAGCAAGAAAGAAAGAAACGAAGAAAACAAAAACAATAAGGAAGAGCTTTAACTCAACAAAGGGACATGGAGATGTGAAGACAGAAATAGAAATATAAAATGAAATGAAATAAATCTATAAATAGCAAGTAACACAAACAAGACAGTGTGCTCTCACTAGGAAAAATGCTCTGAAATTGTGCATTTACAAAAAAGGGTCATTGAAATACTGATATATGTCAGGCAGTCTATTTCTGACCGGCATAATGACAGCAGGGATTTTATTTCGTAGTTCAAAGATTTGTCCACTTAATAAGACGATAATAACAGTTCCCACTCGCTCTCCCTCCGCAGGGACTCGATGGCGGCCCAGCTGGAAACCAGTCTGACCAAGGCGGACTCTGAGCAGCTGGCTCGCTCCATCGCTGAGGAGCAGTACTCTGACCTGGAGAAGGAGAAGATCATGAAGGAGCTGGAGATCAAAGACATGATGGCGAGACACAAACAGGAGCTCGGCGACAAGGAGGCCACCATCAGCTCGGTGAGATCAGAGCTGCGGTCAAGACTTTTTTCTTTTTTTTTTTTTCCTTTTTATAGTTGGTTCTTCAAAAGTCCTTCCTCATACAACATTTGAATTTTTATTTTTTTATATTTTGAAACCATTAATGTTTATTTCCGCCTTTGCTAGCTTGCGACTTCTTCCTTGCCTTTTGTTGGCACACTGCTGCATTGCTTTGGACGTTACTGCCACCAACTGTTGATCAGTGGAATAGCCTCAGACCGGCAGCAAGAAAGATACGAACAATACAGGGACCCGCTTACAAAAACATTGTTCTGGGAGTGTTACTAGTGATCAGATGATTTAATTAGCTGATTAACTAGTAGTTAATTGTCTTTAGCTGGTAAACCCAGATCTAATAATCCACCTGTTCAGCCAGTTGGATTAAAACGCAGCAGTAGTTTGGATAATATGGAGTATAAAAACGGTTAACCTCTTTCCATTTTCTTCTTCATGTAAAGCCCTTTTTAAAATGTGCTCTATAAATAAAGTTTGCTCGCTTGCTGTTGTATGCATGAATGAGGCTCACATCTGCCCTGTCACCACCTTAACAGCTGGAAGAGTCCAATCGCACTCTGACAGTGGATGTCGCTAACCTGGCCAGCGAGAAGGAGGAACTCAACAACCAGCTGAAAGACATGCAGCAACGTGAGTGTTATTTTTAGTTAATGAGCACCGCAGAGCCGTTTTTTTTTTTTTTTTTTTTTTTCCAGAAATGACATTTTATTCATCCCAGGAAAATGTGTTAAAAATCTGTCTTACGTATCTAGATGATTTATGGGGAGAAGGCTGTAAAAAAAAAAAAAAAAAAAAAAAAAAGTCATAAAAGAGTAGACATTAATCTCTTCATCAGGGAAGAGATTAATGTCTATAGAATGGTGCTTTAAGTTATGCATTACTTCTGTAAAACTTATGGTAAGTTAAACTGTATATGAGCCCTGAATTGACATTCATCTCTGCTATTAATACAGAGCTCCAGAGGGCCAGGGAGGAGGAGAAGCAGATGAGCTCAGTCAAAGTGTCCTTTGAAAAGCAGCTGCAGAATGAAAGGACACTAAAAATTCAGGTGTGTGTCTGGGCGCCTACACAGGTCTAGAAAGCCTGGAATATTTTCTTATACTTTCATACCTTAAAAAAAATGTTTCTTTTCCACAGACGGCTGTTGTGTCACATCATTTGTTGTTAAGAATAATTTTCAGCTATAAGCTTGCGTTGAACTCTGGGCAAAAGTATAAAAATGTGTCTCGCAGCAACGCTGATATTCCTGCAGGCTTCCCTGTGTCTATATACTAAATTGACATAGATCTGTGTAAAGCTTTTATTGTGCTGTTTCGCTCTCAGGCTGTCAACAAGCTGGCAGAGGTGATGAACAGGAGGGAGACGGTGAAGGGAGGCCACCGGAGCACCGGCACCGAGGTGCACAGGAAGGAGAAGGAGAACAGGAAGCTGCAGCTGGAGCTGAGAGCGGAGAAGGAGAAGCTCAACAGCACAATCATCAAATACCAGAGAGAGCTGACTGAGATGCAAGCGGTCAGTACGCCCACACTGCTCGAATATGTACAGATACATTTTACCAAGAAAAACAACAAAAAAACATCTGTGTTTCTGTGAGATACTGAGGAAAGCTGACTTTTTTATTCCTAATTAAAATCCTGATAAAGGAACGAGATGTAGGTGGAGATGCTGTCAGTTACAAATGGACTTTAAATTACCACATCTGCTTAGAATGAATACAATTGTTAATCGGTACGTCCCAGCCAGCAAGACATGAATCACATTTTTCAGGACTTGACATTATATTTATACATATATTATATTTAAAGCTGCTCTGGAAGTGTAGGAGGAAAATTCCCTCTGGTTTGAGCAGAGGCCAAAATATAAGTACCAGTTATCCTACATGCAACATACAGTATGTCCAGTATAAAGACTGTCCCTGATTATGGCCAAGGAAAATGATGGTTTTGTGCACCGGGCTTCCAGTTAAAAACCTGTTGTGATTAATAAAATAATAGCCCAAAAATTTAATTAGTAATTGTAAATTCAAATATTAAATTATTTGGATTCCACTCAATTACAACTTCCCATCTCTTGTAACAGAATTTAAGAAAGATTTGTAGAAATGTTGTTCTAGGAGTTTAAACACACATCATTTTTTTGCTTATTTCAACTGCACACGTGGAAAAGTTGAACTTGAACTAGAGTTAAAAGGCGTTTCATGTTTGTCATTCAGCTGATAGCAGAAGAGAACCAGGTGCGTTTGGAGCTTCAGATGGCGTTGGACAGCAAGGACAGCGACCTCGAGCAGCTTCGGTGCCAGCTCACCTCCCTCAGCGTTCACTCTCTCGACTCCACCAGCATCAGCAGCGGCAACGACCTGGACATGGTTGACGGATATCCAGGTAGATATTCACTCTCGCGCTCATCGTCACACTGATTGGGCGGCCAACGTTCAAAAAGCCAGTTCCGTAAGCGGATACACTTCTGCGTCTTTCTTTCTGCCTCTCTTCCTCAGGTCTCGACATTTCCTTTGTTTTCACACTGAGTCTCTTTGTCTTCCAGGCCAATTGTGTTTCACCTTTTCCTCTTTATGCTTCTCCCCCTCCTCCTCCCAGTGCGCATTACTCACTCTCGCACCTCAGAATCTATGTCCTTCACCTACCAGCGCACGCACAAATCTGTCTGCATCGACACCCGGCCTAACCTTCACCAGGCCCGTCCTCTCTTTGACTCTGAGTCTGACTCTGAGGATGAAGGAGAATATGACGGGCAGGTGGAGCAGGGACACCGTCCCCTGGCCCTCACCTATGAACAGTCCCCTGAGCCCGAACCTGCAGGTGATCCTGCATGGAGGTTTAAACCTGGAGTGGAGATGGAAATTAAAGCTGCAGTTGACCTAACAATGGTTCATAACATTTGTCCAAAATATTTTTCATCTTTATTCACTCAGTTTTGAAAGAAATAACGCCGACCCTGGTTCAAGCCTGCAGCTAATCCCTCTACTGTGTTGACTCTGTCTCTGCTGTGCTTTAATCCTTTTTAATGTTCACTGGACACGAAAAATCTCACAGCTTGATGCAGCCCGGCTTTGTTGAAATTTATTCCACTATAAAAGATGTGGGAGAGAAGTTTGCATGTGGAGTTTTTTCTTTAACTAACTGTTATTTAAGTGCGTACCTCCCATATTTCACAAGGTGATTCCTTATAATCCTTGCAGTCCTTGTTATAGTCTGTTAGTGTTAGTTAAAGCCAAAGAGCAGGGCTCGCTGTCTCGTCTTTTGGCTTTAGCGGGGAATCATTTCCTCTCTGACTGATGCTGCCAAAGCTGAAACATGTTGAGGGTGTTCTTTTAAGTGCTTTACATGATTAAAAGCTGTTCTCCTCATTGTGTTCACATCTTCCTGTTTCTCTGCGAACTAGACGCCAGGCTGGAAGGTTGGATTTCACTTCCTACCAAGAACACAAAGCGGTTTGGCTGGGACAAAAAAGTAAGGCATCCACCATTATTTCTCATATCTACAGATTTGTTTTGTTAGTAGTTACCACTGCCTTTGAGTCATTTCCCCCTCTAAGCGTTTTGATCCCTGTTTTCCTTTTCCTTTACAGTATGTCGTGGTGAGCAGTAAAAAGATCCTGTTCTATCACAGTGAGCAAGACCGAGAGCAGGCCAACCCTTTCATGACGCTGGACATTGAGTGAGTCGCTACAGTGCTTCACAACATGTGTCCCAAACCGTCCCCTCATTCGCTCATTCACTACTTGCTATATAATAGACACTGAAAAGTTGACTTAATAGTGAGATTTAAGACATAGGGAGTATAATGAGCTAAAACCAGGGTAAGCAATAGAAAAAGGATGAAGTATGATTTAAGAAATATTTTAGACCAGTGGTTCCCAACCTGTGGGCTGCAAAGGTATTGCAAATGGGCCGTCAAATCCTTTGCCAAACAGTAGGCTGCAATTTTAGTGAATAGATGTAATTATTAAAAAAGATTAAAATGAAAATACAAATAATGTCTTTAAATGTTTTAAAATGAAATTATGTTTAAAAACATTAAAAAATGTTGAAAACATTCATTTTTTAATTATTAAGGCCGATCACTGTGATAAGACAATGATTGGAACTTTTATGTTGTTACTGCTGGTCCACATCGTATTCTTGTTGGCTATCAAAATGGATAACTGGTTAGCAACAGGCAGAATTAAAAGGAAAGAGATTCAAGATACAGATGATGAATCGATGAGTGATCTCAACTAAAAAAGGAAAATGTTCCATTGTTATCATTAAAATAAAAAGTTCTTTGAGGCATTATTTGGCTTCCATATTGTTACGGGCCTTGAGCTAGAAAAGGTTGGGAACCATTGCTTTAGACTAATGTAAATGCCGTTTCAAGTCATTCACTTTATTTACAAAAACGGAAATCACTCTATACCTAGAGTAATAATTACTTATTATCCTGGGTGATCTCAAGACTTAAGACGTCTCTCTTCCTCCTACAGTAAGCTGTTTCATGTCCGACCTGTCACTCACACGGATGTGTATCGTGCAGATGCCAAAGAAATTCCAAGGATATTCCAGGTAATGAGCTAGGACCCTTGTTGTTCCCTTCTGTTTCTGTCCCTCCTCCTTCTACTCACAGACTGTCCATGGTTTTTCTTATTCAACCTATCCGCCTCAATAAAGTTGCATTCCCTTTCTCTCTTTCTCTCCCTCCAGATCCTCTATGCCAATGAAGGTGAGAGCAAGCGGGAACAGGAGGTCGTAGTGGAGCCCACGCCGTTCGGTGACCGCGCCTCCTACATCAGCCACAAGGGCCACGAGTTCATCCTCACTCTCTATCACTTCCCGTCCAGCTGTGAGGCCTGCACTCGGCCGCTGTGGCACGTCTTCAAGCCCCCGCCGGCCCTCGAGTGCCGCCGCTGCCACACCAAGTGCCACAAAGACCACCTGGACAGGAAGGAGGAAGTTATTGTGCCCTGCAAAGGTCAGTATGCTCGGTCAAGTGTTTGGAGTACATACAGTAGATTTGTGCACATATCTAGTTAGCACACGCCCCAACTGCACTGAGCTGAGCAAAGCTGTCTGAGTACAAAAGGTAGTACATTTACAAAGCAGAAACACCACAACCATTGGGCTTTTTTCAGCAGCTACCATTTGTTTTGGATGTCTGACTATAAAAACATATTATATTGGATTTATATTACGGGCTACAACTAGTTATTTTCATTAGCAATTAATCTATCAATTCATTTTCTGATTGATTGTTTAGACTATAAGATGTCAGTAAATAATGAAAAATGGTCATGAAAATTTTCCAGAGCCCAAGGCGACATCTTCAAATATCTCATTTTGCCACCCGTCAAAAACCGAAATGTTTACAATTTTCAAGAGAGAGAAAACAGAAAATGTACATTTTAGAAGCTGGAAGTGTACGCAAATGTTTATTTTTGCTTGAAAAATTACTGAAACAGTTATATCGCTTATCAAATTGTTGCCAATTCAATTTGTTTTGATCAACTACTGAATGAATAGTTTCATTAATATACAGTATATTATATAGGTAATAGCTTATATCTTGAGCGAGCAAGACAAATAAAAATCTTGTACATTGAAACTGATTCAATAAATGACCAATAATGGTTCTTTGTTATATCCTTTCTCTGTGGGAGTTACCATTTATATTACTAATTTATTTATTTATTTACCTCATAGTTTTTGTAATGCTTCCTTCCAACTGTTTCTTTCTGCTGTGTCAGAGGTTTCAATTGAACTTCAGACTTGGAAAACAAAATATTTGAAACACCTTGTGGTGTACTGCGGTCCAGTCGACTGCAGCACCACCTCCACATTGTACTGCCTGAAACTGCTCCATAGAATAAAGCCCACATACAAAGAAATTATGACGCTTAAGGGACCATTGTATTCCACTGTGTCAAATAGATGTCTCTGTTTTTGTGGTCACTCAGTGTGTGATGTATTTGATGAAAGATAGGCTAGTGTGTTGTAAAATTAAAATCAAGTATCCTTATTTTTTTTTTATCTTTACCCTGTTTCTAATTATTTCAATTTTTTTTTCTTTAACAGTGAACTATGACATGTCCACTGCCAAAGATCTGCTCCTGCTGACCAGCTCTCAGGAGGAGCAGCAGCGCTGGGTCAGTCACCTCCTCAAACGCATCCCGAGGAAACCCCTGACAATGAGTCCTCCCTCTGCAGCGCAAAACAACCCTCCTGAAGCAACGCCGCGGTACTCTCCAAAAATCTCACCGCGACCTTCACCCAGGGGTTCGCCTCATATGTCGGCGCATCGTGGAGCCATAAAGATTCAGCCCAGCAGACAGCAGCAGTCATCAGGGAAGACCAGGTGAGGAATCTATCAATCTTTAAATAGGCGGACATTTGATTTTAGAAATGTCGTATGCAAAGGATATTTTAAAAAAGATTATTTAAATTGGGAACTGAACTGGGAACAGTTTATTTGTGTTTTCTACTAATTTATTTTCCTTCTACTGGAAGCATTTTCTGAGGTCAACATCACAAGACAACCTAATTTTCTATTAACTGTAGTGAGCAGGAAACAACTTTTGTGGAAGCATGTGGAAAAAATCAGGCTGAAAATCTGAGCTAATCTTCCCAAAAAATAATTTCAGTCACAGTCAAAATAACAAGCCTTACTTATTTGTTGTCTCTGTTGATGATTCTCTGTCCTGTGTAGTTGAAATGGGCCTAAAGCTGTAGCTGACACAGGACATCTGGCTTTAGGCAGGATGCGTTTGCACAGCCTATGCATTAACGCTGTATGCAGCATCACTGCTCCGACGCGGCCCCGAACTCAGCGTCAGTAGCCACCTAATTGAGTAGAAAATGGCACCAAACCATTAGAGTGAGAGTTACTAACCTGATTCTCATCCCCCAGCACTGGCCCCATGCTCCGTATCATCCTCCACTGACCCCTGACCTCTTCACCTCTGACCCCACCTTTCTAACGTCTCTCATTCTGGGAGACTGTAAGTAGCAGAGCTTTGTGTGCTGCTCCGCCCGCCATAATGCTGCGCTGCTGTGCTTATTAACCCCTCTTATCATAACAAGCAACATTTAGTCACTTGTGAACTACTCACAGCTCTACACTGCCTCCTGGTGAACATGGATGGTATTGTCCCGACACATTATGACGCATCAAAGGCTTTTGACCCGCATCTGTGAACTCCATACTTACTGTTTCAGATTGCTTGAGTTTGGCCTGAAAGACTGGAGTTGGTCGTTGGATGATGTCGATAATGATGATGATGATATGTTCTTCTGAAGAAGTGAAAGTGGGGGGACAGAGGGTAACTGGACCTCTGCATGAGTCAAGTGTGTGGTTGCAGTTTGTAGGAAGCCTAAACGTAGCCAGAGGCACGTTTTTGTGTGATTTACAGATTTACAGCTGAGTGAAAATCATGATGTCAGTGTTTAAATGTCATTGTTGTCACAAGAATGGTTTGATGTTTTGGATAATTTGCTGCCTGCACATTTTTACTGCACAAAAAGCAGACAGGTTTGGGAAGATGTGGATGTTTGCAAAGTAATATATATTAAAGTAATAGTTGGATGGAATAGTCAAATTGTTTAATATTTTACTTCTTGCAAACATACAGACCAAGATTATTCCCGTATCTGTCTGCTCTTTATGCATATTTTACTAATGCGTTGTGTGGATAGCCTCCTTGTTTAATATGTGTGGATTCTGTGTGAGCATCCCTTTGAACTCCTGTCATTCTGTACCTGATAGCATCCCAGATTTTAATATAATTTTCTGTTTCTCGCCTTCTCTTCACAGTTAACCCTGGCTGATCAAAGATGAGTATTTTCATCTTTGTGGATTAATAACCGCAGCCTGGACGAAGTGCCTGCATGTGTCATTTGTTCAAGGAACTAGACTGAAAAAAAAGAAAGCTCTTATCATGGACAGAACGATTCACAGAAATTGGCTGTCGTCATGAGAACTGGGACTGTCATTTTAACAAGAGGAAAATGAGCATACTCTTCATCTTTCAGTGAGACATCCAAAGAAAAAGAAAAAAAAGCTCAGCTCAGCGCTTGGTGATTAAAACTGCCTTATTTTATAATCATCACGCCAAAAAATTATTCAGTCAGATGCAGTGACTAACTTGGATCTTTATTCGTGAAGTGTTAGGCATGTGTGTGAAAATTTGTACATAGGATTAAGAGGTTTGTCTGTGTATTATACACAGAAGATGTAGCTCATAGTGTATGGTTGTTTTATTTTTATGGATATAACTCTGCAGCACATTATACAGTACACGCTTGTCCTGTAAATGTATGAATACAGTTTTGCTGAATAGAGAGATTTACATCATGATTTTACATCGTTATGAGTCTTGATTTTCATGGATGTACTTGGTTACACAAAATATGTCCTTTTACAAAATAAGACAGAATAATGAGACTTGAACAGAAATTATGTGTTTTCTTTTTGCCATTCATGAAAAGTTCAAATAAATTCTGTTACCCCGAAAATGAATAATTCATGTTTCATTTATGTTTTAAGTGCAAAGAAGGAAGTCACACCCCCTCTGTATGTGTTGTAATCATCTGAATTTGTCTGTTCCATATCAGGTCCACGTGCATGTTAGTGCACGTGACTCTCTCCTGTTAAACCATTGACCCTCCCCCCTTTTATAAACTCACAGACACCGCCCACAGGTGAGATGGCAAAGTGCAGTTAGCAGCCTTCAGGTGAAAGTGACCTAATCTAGAAGTTACTCCACCCAAGGAACCACGTTTTTCATTTTAAAAGGCCCCAGATACAGTAAGAGATAAAAACAAGAGCACAGGCAGACTGGCCATGGGGACTACCAGCTCAAATCCCTGTTGACAGGTGGACCTGAAAACATTTATCCGCTCCTTCTTTACCGGGTCCCTCAGTGTCATTAGTGGATGAGACCCAGTGGACAAGTCCAAAGCTGGATTTCCAAGATGGAGAACCCGACTACCTGCTAAACGACTCCAGCTAGACTCGGAACTGGCTTTTCTTCTCCTTGACGTGTAAGTGACTTGATGGCTGCATAATGTTACATGTCTGTTTCCTTTAGTGACTGGCTATAAAACGCAAGATAATGTATGCAAACTTGCTGTTACCGATGTTGTGGATTTTTTTTTTTTTTCGGCAAATGTTGCTATGGCTAGCTGGCAAACTGCTAGCTTTGTTATGGAGCAAATCAATCAGCAATGCTAGCGTGGGCTAATGGTTGTGACTGGATTGTTTTTGTTGATAGGGCAGGGTAAGTTTGTCCGGTTGTGCTTCTTGTTGTGTGTTTAGTGTCTAGCTTTCATTGGACTTCTGAACACCTTGCTGACTGAGAGCGTGAAGAGGGAGGGTTGTGGTCAACGGAGGCCGGAGCTGTGGCCGGCTAAGCATTTGTTTTGGTCTGAGATGCTGGTGGTGTAGTGCGACATCTAGTGGCCGTGACGATCGTTTACAGAACCTGTGAAGATCAGAGATGATTTGTTTCAAAGCAAGATAAAAAAAAACATGAGTTACAGCATTGTAAACAGTGGCTACAGGCTCTTATTATTTTGTGCCATGATTTCATATTTTAACGCCTGTAGACTGACTTTCACACAAAAATCCCCCCTCCTGTATAATGCAGAGACAGAATCAAAAGCCGCAGGGATATAGTGTATGAAATATGCAGACAGAATCAAGTTCAAAGATTTTTCAACTGCCCTGCCCTATACGTGAATTATTAGTGTGGTATCAGTGTAATTGAATTTAAAGTTGAATGTGAATCATAATCTCAGTGAATTCAATGAATTAAATAGTTAAAACAATAGTGTGAAATGCACTTGTTTGCTTTCTTGGCAAGAGAGAAGGTCGATACTACTCTCATGTCTGTCCAGTATCATTTGCTATGACGTGGTCTCAGACTTTTGGACCTTACTCAATACATATTACCAGTAAGTAATGTATATTGCTGTCAGGATGGTGAGAAGAAGAAGTAACAAAGTCAGGGGTTCTTCCTACAGCAAGATAATAACCTAAAACATTTGAATACAATAACTTAATGATACACTTCACATGACGGAAGAGCTTAGGACAAACTTTCTGAACAATATTTTATTCATATATATATATATATAGAATGTACCCTAGTCAGTTTATTAGGAAGAACACCTAAAACTAAGTCAGTCTAATCCAACCGTCCTGTAATAAATGTTGTAGCAGTTTGTGGTGCTTTGGAACTTTATTCTACAAAGATGTGTGTCTGTTATTTAGCCTATGCTCATTGATTTGAATGGGGTGGACAAAATATTAGGAACACCCGTCAACATAACGCAATACAGTTCAATAGGACCACAAACTGCAGCCTTAAAATGATCCTCCAGGCGAATCAACACATCATTGAAACAGTTTCAACACACACAGAACATTAGAACCGTCATGAAGGAGGATTTATCACAGGACAGATGTATTAAACTGCATTAGTTTTAGCTAAGTGTTAACTTGTAGTGTTCAGATTATAACAATACTAAAGTGATAAGCAATATCATATAAAATCAATGACATCAGTATAGAGTCATTAGGTGGTATCACAGACACATAATGAATGCAGACATGTTATTGAAAGTGGTGTTATATCTTACTACAGTATATTTTAGGGGACTGTTTGAACTATACCAGAATAGGTTTGTCTCTATCTCAGTAGTGCATGTGGAGTGAGTGGGCTTGACTGAAATAAATCTTTCAGAACAGCCTAAAGCCAACTGGCACTCACCATACATAATGTAACGGTTCATCATGTTGCCCATCTGCTAAAATCGTGCTTCATACTGCAGGTCTATAATCCATTCTCTCTATCATCTATGTGACTGTGTGTTCTGGTTAGATTAGCATGAAACCTACTGTGCTGACCGCTGTGACCTCCGGTTGGCACGCAGCACGTCCATCTTCTGCTGTTCTTCCTCCTCATCCTGAATTTTTTTTTGTTTGTTTTTTGACTTATAGTCTTTTAATTTAGATTTCAAACAAGTATGTCTTTATTTCTGTCATTTAATGTAACTATAATATTAATCAAAAGCAGTGATTGCTATAGTTGCTTTTTTTCCATCGGTTCATCATTTAATTAAAGTTGGCCAACCAATTTTTAAAGTTTTCTACCCCTGAAAAAAAGTACCAAGTCCATTTTGCCATAACATAATATGAATGAAAACATAATATCAAACCATCCAAGAAACAAATAAGAATATACAAAAAATAAATAATCCAAAAATGTTGTATATAATTTAGAAATAATAATAAATAAAAATGAACCTGCAATGGGACATTATGCGTTATGCAAAGAAGAATGTGGCACAGTAATTGTTTTATCTCAACTGTCTTGTTTTCATCATTGTTCGAAGCACTTATGTCAGAAATGTGTCCAAACCTCCACTCTATGGTTTAAGATAGAATGACTTTGAATAATCACACTTTAATTCAGAACACTGCCATTCACGATGGTCTGGTCCACTGCAATCATGAAGTGTCCGGAAGTGTCAGAGGAGAACTCCCTGCGGCGGTCACATGGGCAATTATGCAATCAGTGAATGGTGAAACACTTGCGTGTACCACCCTGATGAAGGCAAAAAAAAAAAAAGCTTGGTTTAACCCCAGAAAGCCCCTGATGTGATACACCAGTATCAACCTGAAGTGACAGTTGTTTTCCACTGGAGATTGTCTATGAGGAGCTGGAGGTGCACTTGAGCTTGAGGTTGAACAGCAGAGAGTCAGAATTGTTTTCGTAGTATTCACCTGAGGAGGGCATTCAAGAGCATACCAGTAGTACATCAACACATGTTTTTGCACTCACTACTGGCCTTAAAAACATGATATTTCTACAGCACACACAACATTGTTGAGATTGGCTCGGTTATTACGCTGTTTAAGCATCAGCTATACCAGATGGAGCTGTTATCATGCAACTTATAAACCTCTATTGTTTTTAAAAGCCTTATGAAACCTGGTCACAGAGCTTAATTAATGTCTTTATCATGTGACTGGTTTGATGCATACATCAGGTTCATGGGTAGATGGAACTCCTGAAATATTTTTAAAGTAAAACAAGGATCTACCAGCTACTAAGATAGGTTTTCAGTAGGTTGGGAAGCAGTCTACTTTCTTAGTGACGTGGGTTAGTACAGGTCATCTGACCATGAGACATTAACAAAACTGGCTCCCTGTCTTTGCTACCTTTAGGAAATTAGAAACCTCACAGGTGTACTACTTAAACTAACAGCACTACATCCCTGTCTGTAATGGAGTATTTCTATATTGCCGTATTGTTTCTTTTACTTAAGTAAAGGATCTGAATACTTTCTCATCCTGTTTCATTTACCTCTACCTATCAGTACACTGTGTTCTTTCAAGAACACAGTGTACTGATGATTGTTGTTGTTTAAACTTTGTCCTGAATTTGTTGTTTAACTACTTGTGCTCCTCTGTGTATCCTTAATGAGACTGGATTTTCTTTCTCTTTCTAGTTTAGTTATGTTTAAAAAATAAAACACAAAAAGTCACAGCAGCCTAATAACATGAGCAGACTGTCAAAGATCTTAACTTGTCTTAATGAGGCTGTGATTGAACCATTATTGATAAAATCATCTTGACATTTTGACTTGAGTTGTTTCCATTGGTTGAATGTAATTAAGTACATTTACTTAAATAACTACATGTCAGAGGGAAGTATTGCAACTGTGGTTTGCTAATTAAGATTTTATTAAACATGTTTTATAAAATCAGCCTCAACAATACAGTAATACCATAATAATATAATTCATAAATTATAATTGATAGATTTTATATATAATGATTAGTTTTACTTGTAACACGTAAAATTTTTGAATGCAGGACTTGTAATGGAATATTTTAACATTTACATAAGTAGAGGATCTGAATACTTCTCCTATCACTGCTTGTGGAATCAATACATTTCTACTTCGGTACAATCCATACTATGGAAATGCAGAGGGCTTACTGCTATATTCACTGAGCCATGCAACTCTACTGTACATCTCATGCACAGTGAATAATTTCTTTCTGCTGAGCAAACATTTTGTGTCTTGAAAGTAGTTGGCTTTTCTGATGATGAATCTAATTTCCAGCAAAATAAATCAAATTCACCTAATTTTAAACTGATGATCATGCATTTCTGCTCTCACAAGCTCTCTCCCTCGCTTTCACCCCACCTTTCATATAGTAGGAAAATTCAAAGTACAAAATAATGTCAATAACATCTCAGTGGCAAGCCAGCAGACCACTGTTCTTATATGCTCAGATTAAAACAAAGCTTTCAAGTTTAGATATTTTATTCAAAGCACCAAAAAAAGCACTTTTCCAGGTCTTGTACTTTCCCTGCAGGTTAGAGTCACTCAGTCTGTTGCAACTGCCTGTCCTTGACAAATGACTGCATAGTGACCAGTCCTTGTTTACTCAATAAGTAATGATTAGATTGAGGGATTCGGCGCCCCAAATGACTCAGTAATTTGCAAGTGAGCACTACTGAACCTGATGTAAGAAGCAATCTGGCTGAAACTCATTCAACCTGAGAACAAAAAGTAAGTTCTGTTTTGTTACTCATGTTATTGAACACTATGTGCATGACCTGGAAATGATGTCACTTGTACTCGTTTTTTTTGTGGTTAGATGTGTTGCAGTGGCGCAATACCTCTGTGAGATATATAGTTTTCTGAGGTCTCATCCACCTCATACTTAATTCTCTGTGTCCTAACTTTCTTGTGTCCTAGCAATGAATGCCTGGTGTGCCCTTGGTTTCCTCTGGTTGGCTTTTTTCTGCCATGGTGCTCTGTCTTGCCCGGCTCTTTGCAAATGCTACTCCAGAAGAGCTGAGGTGGTCTGTAACGAGGTTCCCCTGACAGAGTACCCCTCCGAGGGTCTCCCGAAGAACACCACCATGCTGACAATCCAGTTCACAAACATCACCTCCATCACTGAGGAGCATCTGAAGGCCACACCCCTACTACAAGGGCTCCACCTGTACAGCAACCACCTGCAGCACCTTTCCTCCAATCTTCTCAGAGGCGTTCAACATCTCGACACTTTGGATCTCACAGGAAACAAACTGACTGAGCTGCCTGCAGATGTCTTCAGCCACGCCCTGCTCCGCAGCTTGGTGCTGAAGAATAATCTGATTGAGAAAACAGATGCAGATTGGCTTCTTGATAACAGCAGCCTCACCTGGTTGGACTTATCTGGAAATCATCTAAGAAAGTTCCCAACTGCTTTGCTCCAGAAGATGCCGCACCTCGAGAACCTTGACCTCTCCAACAACCGTCTGGAGACGATATCTGCAAATTCTCTACAACCGCTGGCCAAGCTTGAGAGGCTAAACCTGCAGGACAACAAGCTAGACAGCCTGGATGCATCTATGCTTCAGAGCACCCGCAATCTCACCCATCTGTTCTTATCTCGGAACAAGCTCAGCAAAATCCCCCAAAACCTGTTCCAGGAGCTCAGTCAGGTCAGGATCCTGAGCCTGGACGACAACCAGCTGAGCCACATCCCTCCAGGTTCGCTGGACCAGCTGAGCTCCCTGGACGAGGAGGGTCTGGACCTGTCTGCCAACCCCTGGCTGTGTGATGGGAAGGTGGAGTACCTCTGGAGGTGGATTCAGAAGAACAAGAAGAAGATTTTCCTGCCAGAGACCATCATATGTGCGAGTCCTGAGTCTCTATCAAGTCGCTCAGTAATGTCACTGACTGGCAGTGAACTAAACCTTCAGTCTTAACATTTTTTATCTTCACATTGGTTATTATCTGATATGGTAATTTACCCAATTCAGCCTGTCACAGCTTTCTAACATTTCAATCAATGAAATATTTTATTAGTGTAACATGAGTGTATAATTAAATATGATGTGAGTTAAGCATTTAAGAGTTTGTCTTTCCTTGCACTTTAATTGCAGACAAAATGTGTTGTGAAAGGAATAGTTTGACAATGTGGGAAATATACTTTGTCACTTTATTGCCAAGAGTTGATGAGAAGATTGACACCACTCTGTGCACTGAATGTGAAGCCAGGAGGACGAGGAAGGAGGAAACAATTAGCTTATCTTAGATTGAATAAAGACTGGAAGCAGGGGGTAGCAGTCAGCCTGGTTCTACCTAGCAGCCCCTCTCAAGCTTCTAAAGTACAACTTTCCATTTTTAGTTTTCAGTTTTAATACAAATAAAATAAATAAGATGTACCGTGTTAGCATGAGCTTTAGAAGTGCTGATCCATGGATTTTTGGAGAGAGATGTTGAACAGACTGTGTGCTCTTAAAAAAAAAAAAAAAGAAATCCAAAAAAAAGACTGTGATTATGAAAGTGAACTAATTTAATTAGTTGCATATTGCACTTAAAACTGTTGCGTGGAATATTCTTTTGGGAATGAAAAAAAAAAAATATTGATTTATGTGTGGTAACATCTTTACTTTTAGATACAGGGGGATAAAAGTCAACACTCAACAGCTGATGATTTGCTTTGTATGCTTGGTTTTATTTACCTCTTGCAACATTTTGTCCTGACTCATTGCTGGGAACAAATCTACTTGACGCTGCATAAAACCAAGTCCAGGAGCAAAAGAGAGGGAGTTCTACTTTGCCCTTCAGGTAGGATTATGCATTTATGATCATGACTTTCAAAATCCGATAGGTTTACCTGTAAATACTTGATCATTTGTACTTATATATGTATGTATATATTGTCTCTCTGCAGTGTTTAAAGATGAACTTGTGGCTGTTCCTGGCGTTCACTGCACTGGCTGAATGCCGTTACCAAAAAAGAGGTGCCCTCTCCTGCCCGGATCTGTGCTCCTGCTTTTCGGGTGCAGAGGTGGTGTGCAGCCAAAGCTCCCTTAAACATTTCCCCATAGATGGTTTATCTCCCAATACCAGTCGACTCTCCATCCAATCCACCCGTCTCAGCAATGTTACAGCCAGTCATTTGAGCGTTGTGCCCCTTTTGAACAGCCTCCAGCTGTATCACAACAACCTGACAAGCCTACCTTCAGATCTACTGAAGGGTGTTCCTCACTTAAACATATTGGATCTCACGGGCAATCAGCTTGTTCTTCTGCCTCCCAACGTCTTCAGCCATGCCTCCCTCCATAGTCTGGTGCTGAAGAAAAATCGGATTGAAAAAGTGGATGCTGAGTGGTTTTCTGTCAACAGCAGCCTGACCTGGCTGGACTTGTCTGGGAACCGTTTAACTGGCATCCCATCTGCTCTGCTTCAGAAGCTGCCCCATCTCGAGAACCTAGACTTGAGTCATAACAATCTGCAAGAGCTACAACCTGATGCCCTGGAGACCCTGCACCGCCTGGAGACGCTGAACCTCGCTGGGAACAAATTAATCTCCCTGAAACCTACAACTTTCACCCACAACCTGAAACTGTCCCAGCTGTTTCTACAGGAGAATCAGCTCCGAGACCTGCCAGCAACCCTCCTCCAGGGTCTCCAACACCTTGAACTTCTGCTGCTGAATCAGAATCAGCTGCAGTATCTCCCCTCAGGCTTTTTGGAGGAGAGGGAGTCTTCTTTACGGATGATCTTAACAGGAAACCCCTGGGTGTGTGATGAGAGGATGGAGTTTCTAAAGAAGTGGCTCGCTGTCCATCGTGAAAATGTCATCTTTCTGGAGGAAGTGACTTGTGCAGGGCCTGAAGCTCTCAAACAACGTCAAGTGGTCTCTTTAACTGACAGCGAGCTCGGTCTTGTAAAATCAGACAAGATTAGAAATTAGTAAAAACAAAATGGATTTTGTTCCATATCATTCATCATTTTAAATTTCATAAAGTTACCATTGTATCATATCCTGAAATAAAACTTCTTTATGATCTCTCCTTGATCTGTCATTGTTTGGATATTGTCCAGCCCACTGGGTGGCGTAAGATACTCAATAGATTTTCAAAACGCAAACAAATCCCAGCCAAAATGTGTTAAAGCAAATGTGAATAATGGTGTATTATGATTATATAGATCTGAAAGGTAAAAGAATAGAATTCAAAGTATTGACAAACTAGATTTGAATCCTCTTTGAAATATAATCCAAGCATTTTAGACTATGAAAATAAAAGGTGGTTGCAATTAACTGCAAGAAATGAAAGCACTCTTCCCTCCTTTCTTGGTGTGTTTTGAGATTCTTACGGTGAATCCTTACTCCAACAGATCTGCCTCACTTGTTGTTTGTTGCATCACAGACTGCAGCATTGTTTCAGTCATGCCCTTTTGTTTTTAATGATGTTGAGCATGTGGGAGTGTGGGGCAGTGCAATGCAAGAGTCTTCCAGCTGACCTCTTCTGAATGTGTTTAAACAACACTCTCTCTCTCGCTTTCTCTCTCTCTCTTTCTTTAGGTGTCTCTTTCTCTCTCTCTCATACAGTTAGTGTATATATCTTCTATAGGCCCACACACTCTTGTCATCGAGCCTTGATCACAGTTCGTGCACGGGACTGTAATTTATTACCCTTATAAAATATGAAACATTGCCTCCTCTAGAGGCTGTTACTTATGAAAATTAAATCTTGTTCCTAAATGTTCCCCAAAGAGTGGAAGGAAAACCTCAGAGGTTTGATGTATGTCTTTCATTCTACCTCTTTGAATTGTATCCTGGAGGTTTAAGGTCGAGGAGGTAGGGATTGTGAACAGATTGCTGGTCCGAATCCTTATTCCGTCTTATAAGAATCCCCTCTGGATGGAAACATCTGTTTTGGGGGAAGTGAACAAGCCCACTCTCCTCTACCTTAACTACTATTGCTGCTCTTTGGCCGAGACATTTAATCTCCATCTGCTCCTGCGCCCTCCAGCACTGATGTTTGTGCGATAGTGGGTGCGCCGCTCCTTGAATACATGAGGGTGAAGCTACCTCCCCTGATCAGTATGGAGGAATGGGGCTTGCTCTCTGGCATGCCGCCATAGTGTCGGCTAATGATAGCTGACTGACACTGAAATCTAAAAAGGTCACAGACAAGGTTTTCACGCACTTGAAAATTAATGTGGCCTTTCTGACTTGGTGTTGTAATAATGGAGATATTGCCATCTTTGATAGCTGCTCATTAGCAGCAATTGCGGAGTAATTATTTGACATTTTTGTCATAATCCACTTACATAGAATGCCTCCGAATTCATATTTTCATAAACTCAATTCAGTGTTTGCTTCTTTCTAACTTTAGCTCTGCACCAATAAGAGTTTTGAAAATATTTTCTTTTCAGCTCATCAATAAACTTTGAAACTGCTTGATTGTAGTTCACAGTTCAATCCAAAATGAGCAGTTGGCGGAAAGCTACAAAGTACATATTCTATTTTAAGGTATTTATACTTTTATGCCACAAAACTTTTAAGGGAAATATTTTACTTTTTAATACACTACATTTATTGGAAACATTAGTTACTTTTTAGACAAGGATTTCACATATAAAACATCAGACAGGCCTATATAAAATATGATTCATTGTTATAGAATAAGTTTTGCATCAGTGATGAGAATCCTTCAGTATAATATATGCATAATAAGAACCTGAAAGGAGTCGTTCTGCATAATGAGTACTTTTAAAGTACTGTCACTTAAAAGCTTTGTGTGGAAAAAAAAACTTAAAGATTTGGCTGGTTTGAGGCTCCAAAGATCGTCCGTGCAAGCAGGTTATTACGACCCACAGTCATGTTTTATTGTTAAGCGACCTCTAACATCCAGAGAAATTATGACGGGAGCAAAGGAGGAGGATGTCAGGTGATGTAGTGTTTAGAGGGACGCAGCTTTCACACAGGAGACAGCTGATCATTTCCCATGTGAAACCAATAGTCAGTCTTCTTTCTTTTATCCATGACCGTTCCACAACCTTAACAGCAATTTTTATGATTATTGCCATGACGATGAAGGTATACGCTCCTACGGGTCGTATCCAAAGGTAGGGACAAAAATACATATATGGTCGTTTTGGATGGAGGATTTATTGGTGTAGGCACAAACAGACTTAGAGAAAAATGCTTTGAGTTAAAATAGGTACTTTGTTCTCGGCTATTATTTTGTAACAGTCTTAGACCTGGATACTTCTTCCACCACTGAAAATTAGGTTTTACTCAACAGTCTTGTCATGTTTCACAATAGTGTCTTTATCAGCCATTCCTCTAAAACTGCCCCAAGTGTCACTCTTGTGGACTGAGGTGTAATTAATCAGAAAAAAAAAAGAAAATCCCAAGACGAGGTTTCCCCTCTAAACAAAATACACATCCATCAATAGACACATCTGTTCTTTATCTGCACTGCAGTGGTGCACCTTTGTTCTTCAACCTTGATATTTCACAGGTCACACTCACCTTCTCCCATTATGTGTGCATTTGAGCTCAGGCAGAAATAAGAAAAGAGGTTGTTAGACTCATTAAAAGCTTACCCGAAGGTGGGTGAGAGGAGTCACACTGTGGCTGCATTCACAAGCTTGAGGCCATTACCATGCGAGCACTTAACAACAGTAAAACACTTCCACTGAGCCCTTTGTCAACCTTCCCACGCGTTTTTACTGGCAATTGACAGTATTTTGTTTATGCCCTCAAACCTGTGCGTGTTCAGGACCAGCATGCATTGCAGCTCACAGCACTCATCTAGCATGTTTAATCAGTTTTACTATATGCAGCTGAAGGTGGTGAGTGTGGAAAAATAGCATGATCCCATGCATTAACCTGCATCTTCATTTATCATAATCCTTTGTGCGTTTTATTCATCTCATTCTCCAGCTCATAAATCATCGCTCTACTTGACAACATAAACATGGTGAAAGGAATGTGCTGTTGCCTTTGTGCATTATCTCATTATTGGCAAAGAGGAGTGAGGCTGCTTCCCTACTGTATGATTGGTTGTTGTAAATGGCCTCCCGTGCTCTCCAGGGAAATAGGCTATTAGGGGGCTCTTCCGAGATGGACGCTGCGTTTAACACTGCCACAAAGCTAGGCTGTTTTTTATTGCAGGAATAAGGGTTTGGATGGAGGCTCCCTCCATATCCAAAGACATACAGAGAAAGGCAGGAACCACATGTAAAACACATTAACCTTCAAAGAAATATAAAAGCTATTTATCCATCAAAATCTCTTTGTTCACAGATGAAAATGCCGACAGGAGTAGAAGTAATTACAGAGGTGCAATTGAAAAACAAGACAAAAAAGTTTCTTCGCTTTTGGAAGAAGCAAAAATTAAAAATGGAAACATATCAAGATGACAACAACTTAATGGTGACAAAATAATGGAGGACATAAAGCAGCAGTGACAGCAGCCTGATAAGACAGACTGGACATTCAACATATGTAAGCACCAGCAAAGAGACAAGTTTCAAGTTTCACCCAAATTACATAAAGACATTTTCTCTCTTACCTCCAGTGGCAGGCTATAATTGACGTAAATGGTTAGATATTTTTGGATTTCTTTGTCCAGGTTTTGAAATATGAGTCACTGAAGTATCTGTCTACAAACCAACACAATGGAGCTGAATAGACCTTCTTTTTCGGTGCTCACAGCACTGACAAATTACATTCAAATAATTCATCAGTATCTCAATCCGTAATCAGTGTCGTTGTTACTCTACTCCAGCTAATCCACAGACCCAGTTCTAGTCAGTTTTTATTGGAACTACTTTCTGCAGAAATTGTGATGATGAAAGCTTTTGGCAGTTCATTTTTTTTACTGTAATTATTTTTAAATGCTGTGAGCATTACAAAACAATTTTTATTCATCTTCATTGTACTTTTTTTTGTTTGTTTTTTTGCAGTTTGAATGAACTGGCTGTTTATGATAATAAGGATTTTAGTGTAACACTAAGCTATTGGTCATACAGGACAAATAAAGCTGTAGCATCAGTATATATTGACTGAATAGCATTTTCTTGCTTATGAACTGAAGAGGAAGACTTTTATTTCGTCTTTCAAAAGTCACACACGTATACGGGATCCACATCTGTGTTTCTTCATTAGCCCACCCCCAGGAAACACAGCAGCCCTAATCTCCCATTGACATGCACATTGCCTTCTTAAAAACATCTTCTGCTCCTCCCCCCAACTTCTGCTACCCCCCCCCCAAGACTATACATCCACTCTGTAATAACTATGTAAATATTCCACTGCAGCGATAGACTGCGCACAATCCCCGCAGCTTTGATCTGAGGCCGCTGTGAGAGGAAAAATCTTTCTTGTAAATACTCGTGTACCACTGTTCCTTTTCTGTCTTACTCTGTAATTTTTCTTTCCACGGATGGCAGATTGATCTGCACGTTACCATCCATCTGTATTCGCCCACATTGACCCACGCAGGGGACAAAAGCACAAAGGACAAGGACATGGCATTTCATCACAGCTTGACGTCTAAATCTCCTCGGTGACTCCTCACATCCACTGCCATAAGTTTTTATGTCGGCTCACTGACATCCTTTCACACTGAGCGCATATGGATTATCATCTAGCTCCATCTGTCCTGAGGGGCTTTATGCAGTGCCTATAACAGACCTTTCACCTGTTGTTGGGGTGGTCAGCGTGGAGCCGTGCAGAGGTGCCTTGCAGCCAGCGAAACTTGTTCACAGCATGTAGAAACAAGGCAGAGGCCACTCATGAAGGTCATGTGTCACAGATGAGTGAAGAGAGGGGATCAGGGCAACTGTTTCCATGGGTGGGCTGAAATGAAGTAGCTAAGAAAAACAATAGTTACAGGCTGAGGCATTCATTTAACAACCTACTGACAAGCTGCTGCAAAGAGCTGTTTTAGGAACCAGTTATTTTAGAAATGTGTGTAGTTGGATCCACAAATCAATGGGCTTAGCTTTGTGTAAAGAAGCAGGAGGAAACAGCTGCCAGCCTGACCCTGTCCAAAGTACCAGCACCTCTAATGGTCATGAATAAACATAAGCTGTATCTCATTTTGTTTAATGTGCGCACAAACAGAAATGTAAAAATTACAATTTGTGGATTTAAGGTGTCAGAACTATTTCCTGACAAGCTCTGTAAGCTGAGCAAAGCTGACTGCCTCCTGGCTCTATCTTCATTCTTATAATAATAGTTTGACATTTTGGGAAATTAAATTTCTGGCAGAGAGTTAGATGAGAAGATTGATACTACTCCCATGCGTGTCCATTAAATTCAAAGCTACAGCCAGCAGCCATTTGGCTTATCTTGGCTTAGCACAACGACTGGAAGCAGACCCAGTGGCAAAATCTATACCAGCACCTCGTAAGATCACAAGTTAACATGTTATATCTCATTTATGTAATCCATAAAAAAAAAACTCAGGTACATAACAACAATTAGCTGCTTTAAAGTTTCTCTAAATATCTGTTTTAGTAAATAATTATACAGAAAATAATAATTTTCAGTATTTAATTGGTATTTCTGCAGCATTTCCAAATTTATAGCTTCATTTCAAGATGCTATGTGATGTGTTTTTTTTGTTGTTGGTTTTTTTTTTTATCACTTTTGCTTCTGCTATTTCCAGCACACATCATTACACTTCTTACATGTTGCTGTTTTGAGAGCGAAACCCTCGATATAGAGCTCATGGCTCAAAAGTGAGTTTTACTTTCATGGCAGAAGTCAATTTTCTGGATGTGCTTGTTACATTTTTCATAAGACATATATATATCGCATTTATTAATGAAACTTCACTTGGATTGGACAAGCCTGCACATTACTATAATGGAAAGCTGTCAGACTTTGACATATGGAAAATGCATGTTTGAGTTATTCTGTGACAGAGATAAATCTTGCATCGTAGAGGAGCTATAGGTCTGATAACACCCTCACTAAATATTGTTTTTATGACCTGCCATCCTGAATTAATTGTTATCATTGTAGCAAGCCACAGCGGGACAAGGATGTTCCACTCCATAAAACATCATTGTCTCTGGATGAGATAATCAGCAGTGGCAAGTGCATCAGCCAGCAGGTCAGATCTATTGACATGGCTTTGGTCTCTCAAGGCCAATTTCCTTAATTAGATGCCCATACATTTATCAGCAGAGGTGACACAGGGCCAACTAGAACATGGCTGATGCAGTGTGATGCGCCATTTGTAAGCCACTTTTGCAGTGGGCACCGTCAGTGAAGGACATGAACTAAGTGACTGAGGGGAAAGAAAGAACAACTTGTGCCAGAGAGCACAAGCAGAGGCAGTCCTAGCTCCTTATCATGCAGGCAGTGGTGCTCAGGAGAGCTGTTTCTTTCTTTTGTTGCTGTTTATAACCTTCTAATTAAATTCTTTTGCGGAAAAACCCCCACGTAACGGATGGATTGATTTTTAAATATACTGAAGCTGCTTCAATGAGCTTTTGCTTTGAACAAGTTATTTGAAGCCATCAGTGGACTAAGCTTTCAGTGCCCAAGTTCATCTGTGAGAATGTGCTTGGTAGAAATGTGAAGCATTGTTATTTCAGACTGCTGAGGCCTGATCAAAGCAGTCAGCACAACAGTAATGTGTAAAGTACTAACACAAAACACAGTCCGCCAACACTAAATGACAATTCAAACAACACAATACAATAGACCTTCACTAATGGGTAACAACACAAATAGGATTCTGACTTTTAATTTGCATATTCGTATATATGTTGAATGAGTGTTAACTTTACACTCACCAGATTCAGCCTGAAAGACTAACAGTGCGATGTACAGAAGGGACTCCACATTATTTTCCTGCCCTCAGTGAATTCGGTTCAACCGAAGCCTGAGGGAAATCACGCCGCCTCACACTTGTGACCTTCACCACAAGCTGAGTCTGTAGGTTTTTCTTATTCAGATTTTAGAATTTCGCTTTAACTTAATGTGGCTTTCATTTCTTTTTCTTTTTTAACACTTGTCAACAGAAAAAGACCATTTTAACTGATCTCCACAGTATTCGCCTCATTTAATAAGTCACCTAAATCATTACTGTTGCAGACATTATTTTTATTATGTTCTAGTGTATGTGGACCTTTTGGTCAGCATTATGGCTTTACTACAAAGGAAGACTTACAGACACTTTGATATTAAAGGGTCTTTTTCTGTGATCAGTGTAAAAAGAAAAAGTCATCAAATCCCCCATGATTCAATGAGACAATAAAACATGATAATGTCGGGGGCCAATCAATAACAGATGCATCGATATCAGGCGCCTGAAAAACAATAATTATCAAATTCAATCTAGTATAATGAGAGTCTATAATAGATTAAATGAATATAATGGGTTCATAGTTTGTCACTCCCCTTGGTTTAACATATACAGTATCACAGATGAATCTGATCAGACAGGTATTTTCTAGAAGAGGTCTGATGTAACGCTCTCCCATGAGCCTTTATTCACAGATACTTGGCTTGTTCTTAGAGCAGCGGAGGACCGGTGGAGGGCAGGTATGTCACTAAACGTATTGAGTAGGAGCCTCCGCAGATGTTTTCACTGAGTTGAGGCCACATCACCTCCTTGAGGCTCAGCATTAAACTGCGGTGGCCCAGAACCACCGGGTCTCTTCTTTCACATAAAAGGCACTGTAACATCCTCTCAGCTAAGAACCTAAGAAAAAGAATGAGGCCATAACTTCTCTGCCAAAGACACAGATCTTACACTGGGACTAAAGGCAGCGCTGAACTCCAGAACACACACTTTCTATTTTCCTCTTTTCTATTTCTTTTCAGCTAAATGGGTTTTGGAAAGAGAAAGACTCACAGGTTTATTACGTCCATGGAGGCCATATTTTGGAGAAAATCTATCACAGTTTAATTTTTCACTTGGGATTCTCTGAACATTAATCCTTATTTTCATTAAAAGAAAAAATAAACGGTAATAAACTGCTGCAGTAGTCCATTAAGATACTCATAACTGATTTATGTTAAATGGTGAGCTCACTATGTGCACACACACCTCAGTATCACTGCACCAATTACCATCATTGAGTATTCTCTTGTATCTCTCTTCAAGCTCTAAAATATCTTTGCATCCGAACACATTTCTCTATTAGTCCCTCAGATGAAAAAGGAACTGTCTCACCAGTGAGAACTCTTTTAAAGGCAAAACACTTTTCTCATATTGCCCTGGCATTTATATTTCCCCTTCCTTTTTTATGATTCCAGGGGTAATGTGCCGGTAAACTGCAGAAAGCTGCACTTCATCTTCATTGGTCTGTGTTTAGTTTGCAGAGGCGCATATTGATTTTATTGTTTAACACTTTACATTCTCATTGTAAAAGGCTCTGGCATAGTCAGCTGCAGGGCCATTTGGTAATGCATTGAAAACAATACATTGACTTGGACACAGGTTATCTGATTATCCAAATGCAAGTGTATTATATTGTGCAGGTTCTATAAATTCTCCCATCTACGTCTGGTCCGCATTGTTAAAGACCCACAAAGGCAGACGTGATGATTTTGCAGGAGAACATTTTGCAAGATAAAAGATGTGGATGAAGTGATAAGGTTAAGGGAAAAAGAAAGATATATACCTGTATCCGGGTTGAGTGGGCCCAGTGCATCGTACTATTCTGTTATTTTGTAGAAGGTCATATTTAATCTATGTAATTATTGTCATGCAGTTTTATGCAGCTCTCCGCCTGAATCAAAGTGCTCCAGGGTGCACCTACGCAGTGTTTTAAACATTTTTGCTGAAAAAAAATAAAACTCATTCTGCACAAAAAAAGCTCCTGCAACATGTTTTTCTTCTTCTTCTGAATCTGACATGAGGGAGATTACCTTTTCCCTCCCCTGCAGCTGAAAATATCTCTCAAACAGAGATAGTGCTCCAAGGGGTGGGCTGCCATATGCATACACATTCGTATTCAAATGAATGTGTTTGACCATTTTCTCCAGGATATGAATCCATTAAAATATCCCATTTGTACCCTTTGAGGGTAGATCTGCTTTTACTGTGGTCTTGAGAGCAATATTTATCCATTATGTATTTTGAATGGCTCATGTTTTTTTTGTTTTGTTCCTTCATTAGGATTTCTTCTCTCTCTCTCTCTCTCTCTCTCTCTCTCTCTCTCTCTCTTTCTTTTCTCTTATCTGTAACTTAATGTTTGAGCCTTTGGACTTTCCACCATATCTGATATGCCAGTCTACAACTTGTTTGCCAACTAGTAATACCAAATTCTGAAACAGTAGAAAGTTAAGTGGACAACTTTTTTTTATTTTTATTTTTTAATTTTTGTTAACAGCTGTGCATACAAAATACATGTACTTCAAAATAAGCTTTTGTTTGTCTTGAACTTCTTATTTGTCTCTGTCATTTGTATACAGGATACCCACAGGGATTCCCCTATTTTTAGACAGGAGACGTGAGTAAAAGAAGATCCCTGTCCTAAAGGTCGAGGGAGCCAGGAAATGGGAGAAGCGAGTCTCTGTGTGTCCGTGCTGTCCACGAAATGGTTGGATGTAACTCAATACCAATGTGCCAGTACGTCACCAGAAAAAAATCATAGCTGAGAGTCAGCTGGATGGGATACATGAGTTTCAGGAATTGCTTTGATTATTTGAAACACACGCAAACTCTACTTGCGACACTCATCTCTCTAAGTATCTAGCTATATATCTATATATCTATATCTCTAGCATGATTCTCGATTCAACACCAGATTTAATTAAATATTGAAGTGGTCACACAGCAGTATGATACTGAAACAAACATGGCGTGCTGCAGACTTTTTATGGTTTATTATTCTTCTCCACCCTCGCTGCGCCTTAACTGTGGAATGAAATGTCAGTGAAACAATGTAAACACCAGTGAGAGTAAAACATAAAAGTAATTTAATGGTCAGCTGTGCGTTTTAAAGAACTTCCCATGAGCATACAGCTACAACATTTGTAATCCTTATAGTCTGTTTAGAGGATTTAGAGGAACAAAAGAATCAATTTGCCACATGCACGAGCATCAGACGACTTTTTATCCAAAGTCGTTACTGTGTGAGTCAAGTAAAGCAGGCTTGCCCACCTATGTATTGAGTGAGTAGCAACAACCATTAGCTAGTTGGAAATTCTCACAATAATTGTGACCGTTTTGGTGGAGGGATAATGACGAGCACAATATTGTGTAAATGCTCAGGAATACCTCTTATCTTGAACACCCACTGAATGCCACAGATGACCAACATGTGGGTGAAAAAATTGGTGATTAGCCAGCAGATCACAGCGGGTCACTGCATGTGTGTGTGTGTGCGTGCGTGCGTGCAATTATTTGTGTGCACTTCTAGGTAGGCGTTGGCGGAGGGGGGGGGGTGTTTGTATATGCCAATGTGTGTGTATGCTTGTAAATCTAAATTTGAACATGAATGTGTATTTGCATGTGCGTCTGCTGGAGGAACATTGTTCTGTTACACAATGCATGCCTTTGACATTCCAGCTCCACCTGTCAGTGTGTACAAAGGCCTTTCTCCCAGGCTTTGACATGTTTGAATCTGCTGCTGGCCAGGAGAGATAGCAGAGTCCTGTATAGGACGTGTGTGGGTGGACAGCCTGCAGAGTCCTGCCTGACCTCCTTCATGATCTTTCTTTCAGGCAGCATAACTTCCACCGGAGCTCAGAGGAAAACATTTCTGAGGAGGTATAGCTAATACTGATTCAGTGCCCTCTTGCTCAAAACAAACTGACATCTTGTCGCAGTGATTGATGCAGATACTCGGCAGTAAGATGTATCACCCCTCTTCATTCCATCTAAAGGTGACAGATGATATAGTAACTACAATAGTTCAAATTTTACATTTTTGACTTTAACTTTTAGCTCCCTCATCAGGCCAAACACATTTTTGCTATCCCATAACCAACAAAACATCTGTGTTTTCAAATTCAGTATAAAACAATTAAATGTGAAGATGACATTCCTTTGTTGTAATTGTATTTTGACAAAACATACCATTTCAACCTCTTCAGTAACTGAAAACTTATTTTTCATAGGTTGAAGTGAAGGTAACAGTGAAGTTTAGGCAGCTTTTACTGTACACCATACCCAACTAGGCAAACTTGTACCTCAGCGGCTATGTAGCAGTTTGCTAGGGGGTATGAAAAGATTGTGGAGTTGCTAAACTAATTTGAAAAAAAAATGTAAAAATTACAATTTGATTTAGACCTGTTGCAAGTGAGAGTGCATGAAAACAAGGCTAAGATTTCTTGCTCGAAGTATTACTTTTGAATATTCCAGCCATTTATCCATTAATACTCATACAGCTTAACATGTTACTTTACTATTTCAGTCATTTATTGATTGTTGCTTTTGGCAAATGTCTAGCCAACTGCTTCAGAGATTAACTATTCAACTATTAATCCGTAAACAGATTACATTGTTGGTTAAAGCTAATAGATAAACTGTTTAAAGTGTTTGAAAATAATATAAATAGATAAAATAGTTTGCTAAAAGTAATTGACAAACAGTTAGCTAAATGTAGATGGTCAGCTGCTAATGGATAGCAGTGGAAATTTGCTGAGTAATGAATTCCCTGGTTGAGATGTCCAGCTTCTGGTATTAGGCTACAAAAACCAACTTCAACACTGATTGTCTGCTCGATAAAAAAAAACCAAAAAAAAAACGCTGTAACAATATTCACTTTTATATAATTGATAGTGTAAAATAAAAACTAGTTTAAAATCAGTTCAAATCTGGAACATGACAAGTTGAGTTCATTTTTGCTGTGCAGGAATATGAGTCGAAAACTGCTGTCCAGTTTGGCTAAAGCGAGGGAAAGGATTCAATCTTTGGGAGGATTTTGATTAAATATGAAAATGTTACACATAGTTGAGTGAGAAATTTAACCCATGAGTTGAGAGCATATATATCCACCCATCAGCCACTGAAACCCTCTTCCATGGCTTCATTTCACTGTAAGGCTCTGACGCTACGAACGCCCACCCCGTCCTCTTCGTGTATACCTCATTTACAGAGGGAAACATCACATTTTTTGTGCACAAGGCATGTATTTACTTCCAAGACATTACGCTCATTTCAGAACTTTTCACAAAATAACACTTGGCACAGAAACACAGTCTTGACATAGATCGTCCCTCCAGGTTACAGTCAAATCAAACCATTGACATCTTAGGCAGGAAATTTGAATTAAAACATGTCAAATATTAATTATAGCTCCTGTAGTGTGCCAACTGATGTAGTTTCTAAGGATTTTTCAGTGTGTGCAGCAACTTTCGTGTCACTCAGACTGATGGTGTTGGAGTTGAGAGCTTTCAAATTGTGAAAATTTAACCTTTAAATGTAGCACCCATTAGGCCAATTTAGTTCAGTTTTAAATCATGGGCGTGAAACAGTGTGAAAAACATCTTCCTTTTAAGTTCCATCAAAATAAAAGTAGTAATGCATTAAGACAAATGTTTGACAGGCAGATACAGCCCTCTTAATATTCTTACATTTTCGGTGTTATGTTGATAACCTGCTGCCTTGACACGCTGCCCTTTTGATGACTCAATGATATATTCTTTAATATTTTTATTTATATTTTGATCAGGGTTCCTTGTCTGGTACTTTCCAGATTGTCAGGTTAACTAGCCTGTCCTCTGAAAACCTCATTTTGAAGTTTGATAACACAACTGTTAGGATTATTTGTCTTTAATCTCCAGCCTGTTGCTCAGTCACCTCACCCGTTGGTGGTCAAGTTTATTCCACTGAACCTCCGGGGAGGAGCAGAGCGGTTGCTGCTGCAAAATTTAAAACTGTTATAGGAACATGTCCTGCAGCCAACGAAGCTTCTGAGCTCCCAGAGCTGGCAATATGATCCTAAGTAGAATTGCAGGACACTGACACAATCACTGCTTATAACAATCCTGCGCAGAGCGGTTTCATATCTGATATATTACATCACAATCATAATGTGTCAGTTACAAAAAATACACTGATACCAAGAAGATCACAAGCAGAAACAGAAACAGTCCTGATGATATGTTGCTTAATATTTCCTTTCCACCACCTTAGTGTATCTTTAAAGTATTTGTAGTGTTCACTAGAGACTTTGGTGAAATTTATAGCATTATAATTCTCTATCACTTTAAAACACCTTCAGTTTTTCTTTCAGTTTTGTTGTGATCCCTCATGAACCTATCATGGGATATCTACATTTCTGCTGCATATCTTTATCATCTAAAAAAAATTGTGATATATTCATTGTGATATATATATATATATATATATATATATATCTGTACACAGAAATAAGCTACAATGCAGTCTACAGTATGAGTGTGAGGGTTGGGGATGGGGGTTGTTATATAAGAAGTCTACATGGGGGAATCGGTGTACTGACTGTTCAAACAGTACCCCTCAGCCTACAGGGACTCACTGCGCCAAGGCACAGCTCATCAAGTCAATATCTCACACATATGTGGCTTTAACAGGAACAATATCTTCTTTGAGGCCATAGGCTATTTACAGTGTCAAGTCATCATGTATCATTAACCCATAGTTGGCGGATTGAGTTTAAATAAGTTAAAAATGAATAATTAATTTGATGTTTTGTTGTTGTGTATCTGTTGCAGAGTCTTCTCAAATTTTGCAGGGTCATTAGTGTTCATGAGACAAAATAATCGGTGGCCTCGGCTGTGCTTTCAAAGCTCGTGTCCTTGCTGGGGGTCGGCATGCCCGCCCCTCCCCTGGGATCCTTCAGTAAGGGGATGTATGTGTCACTGTGACAGGAGCGCATGGCGTTTTCCCAGACCCCTGCACCACAAACATGTTTATGGGCGCCGGGTGCAGCCTTCAGCTCGTCGGCGCCGGACGCAGCGCCATCAGTTCAATCTCGTGCTTGGCCGCAGTCTCTAGCACCTGTTGCTTGTTGTAGAACAGGACAAAATTGTTGATGATGGGGTGTATGGGCAGCGCTATGGCGATCACCCCGCACAAGAAGCTAATGGCCGCGTTACACCGGCCTAAAGTGGTCTTGGGGTAGACGTCTCCATACCCCACAGTGGTCATGGTGATCACAGCCCACCAGAATGACTGTGGGATGCTGGTGAACAAGGTGTCCGGGTGGTTCTGCTCCATAGTGTAGCCCAGTGCGGAGAAAAGGAAGACTCCCACGCCCATATACATGAGGAGCAGCCCGAGCTCTTTGAAGCTGCTCTTCAGGGCAGATGTGAGGGTCTGGAGTCCAGAGGAATGGCGTGCCAGCTTGAAAATGCGCGCGATGCGCATTATGCGTAAAGCCTGCACCGCCTGCTGCACATTAGCCAGTTCCAACACTCCAGCACCGAAGGAGGTCAGAATCAGCACCACGAAGAAAGGCATGATCGCCATGAAGTCGATGATGTTCATGAAAGCCATGACGAATTTCATCTTGTTAGGCGAGGAGATCAGACGTAGCAGGTATTCGATGGTGAACCAGCCGATGCACACCGTCTCGATGACCTCCAGAGTCGGGTGTTCCGCGAGGTTACCCTCCGAGTCCTCCACCTGTAGGTCGGGGATGGTCCCGACGCACATAACCACGGAGGAGATGAGGATGAAGATGAAAGAAACTATAGCGATTATGTGCGCAGGAAGCGAGGAGTCCGGTTTCTCCATCAGCCTCCAGAGGCACATCTGGAAGCGCTGCCAGCCCCCTGCAGACGGATCTCCCTCTCGGTCCACCAGGATAGTTCTCACTTTCTCTGCAATCTCTGCAAGTTCATCTTCCACCTCCTTCAGGTGGCTTTTACAACATTCATCCAGGAAATCAGAGCCAATTTTCCAGAACTCCATCTCCTTCATAAAACAAATTGGACAGATGCCTCTTTTCACGTGAATCTCCCCATAATAATACAGCTCAATTATGCATTTAAATGCTTCAGGGTCTCTGTCGAAATAAAATTCTCCACTGTCAGGCTCGTAGTCGTCACATAGTAAAGATATTTCTTCTGAAGACTTAAGTGAACAGTCCACCAGTTCTGCCAGCCGGCTGTCCGGGAAGCGATTCAACACGTCCCCATACAGTACCTGTTTCACCCCGCCGATGTTAACAACAATCTCCGTCTCTTCACTGGCTTCAGAGCCGTTGCAGTCCGCATACCGCGTCCTCTGGATCCCCCACATTATGGTGACAACAAGTCCGCTATTAAAAAGCCCAACTGATGGAGATTTTCGCACAACTGTTTGCTGATAAAGTCAACACAAGTCACCAGACGCACTGGCGCTGTGCGTAAAACCTGATCAATCTTGTGATCTCTCTGTGTTTTGGTGGTGAAAAAAATGACTGTGTTTGCTCAGCGGTGACTGCAGCGTGAAGTCTCGTCAGTTCACTACAACCGTGTTTGGCAGTGAACAATGCGCCTGTGCGCTTCGGAGAAAGTTGGCATTGAAGTGCGCGCAATATCAAGCGAGTCACAAAAAAGCCGCGGGACTTCCGGCGATAACTTTCAAAACAAAACCACTGCTGGGCAGCGATGTAGAAATGAAAATCCCTCCCTAAATGCAACTCACTGCTGATTTGAGCCTTAACTACATTGAGTTATTGGAGTTAAAATGTTTTCAAGGGGCCTTTATTGCCATTGTCAGCTCCTGTGGTGAACTCCTAAGTGGATAATGGTATGGGATGGGATGGTTTATAATTATTGTATTAAGTCTATTGCTACTGATTAACTTAATATTTAGTCTCTCAAACAATGACCTCAAGTGGCAATATAACCTCCAGACTATGCTTTTACTTTTAGGGCGATCTCCGTGTCTTCCGGTTGTGCTGTGTGTGTCTGCAGTTGAATTGGTGCAGCGCAGTGCAGCCAGGCACAGCACATCCGAAATATCAGCGGTATGTAATGAATTGTGAAGTAGCAAACGGGGAAATCAGGGACACGCGCTCCGCAGGGGTTTGGAGGCAGCTCCAAGAGCAACAATTGGTTAAAGGTAATCGATTAACAGGCAGCACTGCACAAGTAACCAAACAATAGTCTCTAAAATCTTTTTATAGCCCAGACTTAGGAGCATTACCCATCATCCATTTTGAATGTATTAATGGCTGCTATCAAATAACTCGGACGAAGTAGATTCATGCTGGGTAATGATCTCTTTGTCCGAGAAAGAATTATAATCCCATTGTAACCTACAACCCTAACCCACTATCTAAGTGATGGTCTATCAGGCTAAAAAAAAATCATCATCAATCTACTCTCAATACCCCATAATGACAAAGTGAAAATGGAATTTAAAAGTTTTTTTGTAAATTTATTAAAAAGGAAAAAGTGAAGTGTCACAAGTGTTCAAACCTTTCACTATGACACTTGGAATTTAGCTCAGGTGCCTCCCATTTCTCTGGATCATCTTTGAGATGTTTCTACACTTGATCGGACCACACCTGTGGTCAACTCAGTGGATTGGACATGATTTGGAAAGGAACACACCTGTTAATATAAGGTCTCGCAGCTGAAAATGCATATCAGAGCAAAAGCCAAGCCATGGGGTGGAAGGAACTGGCTGCAGAGCTCAGAGACAGGATTGAGGCACAGGTCTGGGGAAGGCTACAAACAATTACTGCTGCATTGAAGGTTCCCAAGAGCACAGTGGCTTCCGTAATTCTTAAATGGAAGAACTGGAAACCAGGACTCTTCCTAGAGCTGGTTTCCCAGCAAAACTGAGTAATCAGGGAGAAGGGTCTTGGCAAGAGAGGTGACCAAGAACCTGATGGTCACGCTGGCTGAGCTTCAGAGAACCTGTGTACAACGGAACAATTCTGCAGTAAACTACACAGAATTATTGATCGGCAGCCTAGCCTTGTTGTTTGTCTCCACCTAGTGACAACGCCTCCACAATACAGTAGCCCAAAGGCTTTTATTTTCTGCTCGTAAACAATGGTACAAACCACTGAGGATAGGTGTCTATTGATAAGTGATTTAAAAGCAGTGTAGGTTTACAGTAGAGTAAAGTCCAGTGTTTGTGTTATAGACTGTTGTCAATTCCTAAGGCTAAAAGAATGTAAAATCTGCAGTGGAGTTAAGTCAAACTTTGGTTTCCTACAAGATTGTAGTGGGAAACCATCTAGTTTAGTTGGACTAGCATTGGTGCATTTAAATAAATACATAAATAATTTATAGGATTAATAATAATAATACAATAAAGAAATGACATGCACCAAGTGCTTCAAATGAAAAGAAAATACATAAAATGAACATAAAACATTGTTAAATGCATTGATCTATAATGAAAAAAATTAAAAACATTAATGTAAAATGAGATAAAATAAGGAATAAAAATTATAAATCATTAAATAGGCAGACATTTAAAAGAAGTGCTGAGCAGTGCATAAATGTAGCGCAAAGTGCAAATGTCAGAGCTAGTTAAAGACTAAAGTGAAGAAATAAGTTTTGAGTCTTCTTTTAGAAATACTTAGTGAGCTGGCCTCCCTGATATCTATAGGTAGTGTGTTCCATAGCTTTGGACTGTAATTTTTCTGTGGCTGTTGTTGGGATCCTTCAATAAAACGGCAGTAGATGACCCCAGTGTTCTCCGAGGTACATCGTTAATCAGGGAGTTAGAAATGTAGCTTGGTCCTTGCCCCATTAAGGCCTTTGTATATACGGAGGAGGACCTTGAAATCAATTCTAAATGTAACAAAGCCAGTGCAGAGCAGCTAAAACTGAAATAATGTGCTCTCTCCCCTTGGTTCCGGTTCACAGCCGAGCTGCAGAGTTTTGAATGAGTTGAAGTCTCTCAGTGTTTTTTTTTTCGGGAGCCCAGTAAAAAGGGCGTTGGAGTAATCAAGTCGGCTTGAAATGAAGGCATGAATCAATCTTTCAGCATCTTTTAGATTTGTAAATGGCCATACTTTAGCTATGTTTCTAAGGTGGAAAAATTATGTTTTTGTCACCTTGTTGATATGGGACTTGGAGCTTAGATCTGAATCCAAGATAACGCCAAGACTTGTAACCTCAGATTTAATCCAAGGAGTCAGTTTCCCCAGGTTATTGAACAGCATTTCTCTTTTTGTTTTGGGGCTGACTAGTAGGATTTCATTTTTTTTACGAGGACTTTGTTGACTCGAGGTAATAGTGACCTTATCAATTTCACAGAAATTTTGTTCAGTCACCAGTCCTCTAGGACACATACATTCTGCTGTTCTGTACATCTATATATCTGTATATCTGTATATCTACGTACCTAACTACCTACCTATCTCTCCCCTCCATGGTACTTGTACTTCTTATTAAATTAAGTAGTACTCTAGAGATACATACTGAATCTGCCCCAGACTTGACCCAGACCCTGAGGCCGGATCACCATAAAAGAATGGCCCAGATAAAAAGAAAAAAACTATCTGGGCTGGTTTTGGCCCATTGTGCCAAAGGACACCGGCCCAAGTCTATTATGTAGATAGGGTTACGGTAAGGGGCTCTAGGCAAGATCTGGGGCAAATTATATCTATGCTATCTTTGTGATTTATTGTTTAAGACATTTATTGTTTAAGACAAACAAAAATTCCAAATATTCATTGGTACCAGCTTTTTAAACATGAATGTTTGCTAACTTAACATTTTCATGTTTTTGAGTGTTGGTCAGAAAAAAAGCAATGTGGATATGTTCACTTGGGCTTCAGAGTATAATAATTGGTATTTTTCACTATTTCCTGACATTTTACACACTGACCAATCAATCAACTATTAATAATTGCTGGTTGTGAATGACTGTGGCCCCTTGGAAGTTTGTCCACAACCTGACAACCCCGTAAGTTGTTTTTATTAATGGATTATAACTGATAAAGCATTACTAAATGATAAGTAAACCACTTTATATTTTATTCCATTGAGAACACATATAAATCTCTATGTATTGCTTTGTGTAACACCCTGTAACTTTACTGTGTACAGTTGTATATATATATCGACATGTATTACTTTCGCATTAAAAGAGATACAATACATCACTAAATATTAGACTGACTCAGCCTTGTCACTTGTCTTACACCTCCTCTTTGTGCAGCTACATGTTGCCTCCTTTCTCCTCCAGCCCCTCTCTTACCCACAGTGTACCGGCTTTATTAAACTACACGGCGCACGCTGATTGGCCGAAGTGCAGCGTCGACATCAGCGGACCAATCAGCGTGGGCCACGGTGAGATTTTTCGATCTACTTTTGTGGGAGACGCAGCGGCTGTAGTCTGTGTGTTGTTGCTAACTGAGGGGACGAGTGGAGAACAGCTGAAACCATGAGACCGTTTTTACTAGGTGAGTGAAAACACCGACAGCTTTTTTACTTCTATAAAATGTAACGTTTGTGAATTTGTAGGCGGCAGCTGTGTAGGACTGCGTTTTCGCAACTGTGGGGTTAGCTTGAATAGCTAAGTTTAACGTGCACAGAACAGTGCCAGGCCTCCGTTATCGTTGAATCTGTGAATTAATAAAAACCCATTTCACTTGCTGATACATAAAATTGCAATATTTGTGCATATAGGCTGCATTAAGTAGGCATGCGGTGTCCTGTCAGCGCCTACTTCAGCTGGTGTGGGTGTTCATGAAACACACTCAACAGTTTTGAGAAACCGTTTGTATCTTCATCTTCTCTTCCAGGAGTGTTGGGCTGTTCCCTGGTCCTGTCTGTCCATGCTATGTACTCGGCTAGTGATGATGTTGTTGAGCTCACCCCCTCCAACTTCAACAGGGAGGTGATCCAGAGCGACAGTCTGTGGCTGATTGAGTTTTACGCTCCCTGGTGAGTCCCTACAACTTTGATGGCCATTCTTCAGTGGTAACAAGTGTGTACAGATCTACCAAGCAGTGACACACTGTCCATAGTTTCAGTACAAGCATCTCACATTGACTCACCGAAGTTTGAACCCCCTGTTTGTTGGTGCCTCTCTTCATCGAAACATGAACCTTAGTTTTGCTAGGAAGAGAATGTAGAGACTTGTATGCAAAGTTGGTAGCTCCTCCTTAATATTTTAATATGTATGATAATATGTTTTCGCATGCATACACAGACACAAAGAACTCATTTAAAGCTAAACTAAACAGAAAATGACCGTCCTGTGACCTGGGGAATCTGCCAAGTCAATAATTTGAAGCATGTTACATATAGTGTATATTCATGGGCCAGACCATTAAGTGCTTTATAGACCAGGGGCAATGAACAAGTAGCCAGTGGAGATATGTGCACCGAAAGCCGATGTAAATGAAGGGTGTGAAATATTCCCTGGATGTGTTAATATTGCATCGTCTGGTTCTGTGACTAACGCTTGTGACGTACTGAAGAACTACCGGGATGTTTCTTGATAAAATTAAATGTTTCTGGAAATGAAAACTGATTGTCCACCATCTCTCTCATTTTCACTAATTTCTCACTCATTAAGTATGTCAATTATTAATCAAGCTTACTAGCAATGAAAGAATTCTGTCATTTTTCACTAAACATCGAAATGAATTCAATTTATTATTCACGTCTCTGCATCTCTTTTGTTTAATCATCACAGGTGTGGCCACTGTCAAAATCTAGCTCCAGATTGGAAGAAGGCAGCCACTGCCCTCAAGGTAAACAAGACATCTCTACTCATCTTAGCATTTATTATTTTATTGTTGGGTTGTAGACTGAGTGAATGACAGACTGTTGGCATTTTCAGTGAAAAAGCCTCAACTATTGCAGAGAAACATTTAGTAGTCCAAGCAGTGCTGAGCATCGTTGACAAAATCAAATATCACAACATTTTTAATGGATACTTATATTGACAGTATGAGCTGTCAGGCAGGTATAATGACAAAGCAGGTAGAGGCATTCATTTCACTCAGCTACAACAAACAAATAAGTTCAGAGAAGTATTTAACGTAACTGCAGGACCTAAAAAACAACACTGAAGCTAAAACATGATTGCCAAACTCTAGCTCACCGTTTTGCTAAACCTACAAATTTTTTGAAGTTTTTAACACAGCAGTGAGAATAAGAGCAAACAAAGGCGTTAGACGTGGGAAGATAATGGGCCTATAGTCAAATGTTAATGAATAATATTAACTGTGTTGCAGATAAAACAAGACAGTTTACTTGATGGAATGTGCTTTTCAGCTCATCCTTTCACTTCTAATATTATTTATCTGAAATACACTGTTTGTGCAGACACATCCAGCGTACATAAGTAAGCATTGCATTTCTTGTGAGATAGATAGATAGATAGATAGATAGATAGATAGATAGATAGATAGATAGATAGATAGATACATACATATGTTATTTATCCCCAAGGGGAAATTCATGTGTCCATTAGCTCATTGTTGATAATAATAAAAACAGTTAATAATAAACAAACAATAATAATTAGTTTAGACCACTTCCTTTGACTGAGTTGTTGTATAGCCTGATGGCAGTGGGCACAAAGGATCTCCTGACCCTGAACTGCACACAGTTGTTTTGAGAAGACGATGATTAACAGGCAGCAATATATTTTGCTGTGATTAAAAGTTGAGAGTGAAAACCTTAAAACCTGCTTCTTTTGCAATTCTACAGGGAATTGTCAAGATTGGTGCCGTAGACGCAGACCAGCACAAGTCACTGGGTGGACAGTATGGCGTCAGAGGGTTCCCCACCATCAAGATCTTTGGAGCCAATAAGCAAAAGCCAGAGGAGTACCAAGGTACAGGCGAGAGCTTCTGCTGATCACACAGCTTTGGAATTTGTAAATATAATGAAATGCTGTATTTGACTGCAGTGACTGAAATCTGCATGTCCTTCACCCCAAAGGTGGACGCAGCAGCCAGGCCATTGTGGATGGAGCCATGAACGCTTTGCGCAGTCTGGTGAAAGATCGGCTCAGCGGCAAATCTGGCAGCTCTAGCTACAGCAAACAGGTAGATCCAGTGATGAACCTGTGCAGTAGCTCTTTGTTGCAGCTGTTTGTAAATGGAGAGATGAAACACTTGAGTGAACATGGTTAAGTCATGCTCAACTGCCTTCTAGGGTGGAGGTGGCGGCAGCAGCGGTGGCAGCAAGAAAGATGTGGTGGAGCTAACAGATGACAACTTCGACAAGATGGTGCTGCAGGGTGATGATGTGTGGCTGGTAGAGTTCTTTGCCCCCTGGTGTGGACACTGCAAGAAGTAAGTAAACCCACCCCCACACTCCCTCACTAGGACAAGAGAAATTAGATTTCTATTATCCCTGTACGATGGAGGTTAATGGAATTTTGTTTGCTGCTCAAAGCACTGAAACAACACCGTTTCTTTTCGGAAACAATGTCCCAGTAAATCTGGATAATCCACCATGAAAACACTTCATTGGGTCTATTCCTTCAGTAGAACGTAATCCCTATTAAAACAGCTCAGCGAGGTCTGAGCTATTGTATTCCAAATAACCATGGGAATTTGACAGGCTTTCCCAACATGAATCATAAGAAATTATGCCAACCTCATATTGAAGTACTGTGGAATTAGACTCTGAGTTTACACTATCATGGTCGGGTTTTCTCAACCATCACTCTCTTCTGTTGTAAATAGCCTGGAGCCTGAGTGGGCAGCTGCAGCCTCAGTTGTCAAGGAGCAGACCAAGGGCAAAGTTCGCCTCGGAGCTGTGGATGCAACTGTACATCAGGTTGTGTCCAGCCGCTATGGGGTAAGTAAGAATCAATAAATAATAATTCGGATACAAACTACTGTACTTGTAGATGCAAAATAGGCATACAAAGTGAGAAATTTGTAACTAAATTTATACAATTTTAACTACATTTATTAGCCTTGCAAAGTACAGTTCTATCTACTTTGCATGTGTGACATTGGCCTTGTAAACACGCTGGTTTGTACAGTTTCAATTGGTAAGTCTCAAACATGTAATGAATGTGGTCTGTGTTTATACTGATATGCTCTTCTTACTGGTGTTGGATGCTGAATCAAAGCCTCTGCCGCCTTTTAGTAGAGCGTGACTGTTAACTGCTGACTGTCCAAACCAAGCTGTGAATCTATGTTGGTAGTACAAACCTACAAATCTTTTATTTGTGTTTCTTTTAATCTTTTATTTCTTGCTCAATATCACAATGTCACTTCACAGTCCATTTACAGCTGTCACCTCTTTAATATTACAGTCACATAAAGCAGAGGATAAAGTAACAATCCAAACTAAAGTCTTGAAGATGTCGCTTCAAAGTGTTTCCCTTTGTTTGAAGCCCTCAAACACCGTGACTGTCTCCAAATACTGTTAATACACTTACATAACTACTTATAACATTTCAGTGTAAATTGACATTGCAATGTCAACCACAAAATGTCAGCCACCAGTGGGAGTCCTACTAAATGTCAGACAAACCACATTATAACACAGTAGTTAGAAGATATCTCTCCTATACTGAATCCTTAGTTAAATATAAATATGGCACTAAATCGAAAGAATTCCTTGCTTCCCAAACACAGAACTGAAGAAATATATATATATATATATGTGTGTGTGTAGATCCGTGGGTTTCCCACCATCAAGGTTTTCCGTAAAGGTGAAGAGCCCGAAGACTACCAAGGAGGCCGCTCCCGTGGTGACATCATCGAGAGGGCTTTGGAGCTGTTCTCTGACAACGCTCCTCCTCCTGAAATGCTGGAGGTCAGTGCAGTGTTGTGTCTTCTATGTTGGATGCATGAATGAGAGTTTACCATGCTGCTGGCGATGATGCTTTTTGTATTCTCAAAGTCATAACACACTGTATTTCCACCTGTTGCTATATTTATATAATTTATATTTACATGGGTGTTAAGCATGAGCAGTGACAGCCACCACGGCTGAGCAGGCAAAAGAAACTGAAACTTGAACACAAAACCCTAAAGACATCACAGACTGAGAAATTGTTCTCTGGCAAGTCCAACAGCAAGGACTATGTGCTCGAAAGATTAGACGAAAAGGTCAAAAACAGTATCTAACTCATTAGCGATGATCTGAATTTCATCTTGACAATTATCTTGAACCATATAAAACGGTATATCTAAATTGTAAATGTTTATCTCTCAGATCCTCAGTGAAGACATCTTGAAGAAGACCTGTGAGGACAGTCAGCTGTGTATAATTGCTGTCCTGCCTCACATCCTGGACACAGGTGAGACCAGACACACCTCCAACTCTGAACATGTTAAATAGGTCATAAATGTAACCTTAAAGCAAACAAAAAAAACCAACACAAATGTGATGCAAGAACCTTGTAATTCTTGAATCACTCACCATCCATTTTCCTTGTATCTCAACAGGCGCATCAGGTAGAAACGGATATCTGGAAGTGATGATTAAGATGGCTGAGAAGTACAAGAAGAAGATGTGGGGGTAAGGATGAGAGACCGTGGATTATTATTCCAATGACTAATAATGACTGTGATTAATGACCTGCCCTCTCGTTGTCAGCTGGCTGTGGGCTGAGGCGGGAGCCCAGATGGAGCTGGAGGCCTCTCTGGGTATTGGTGGATTTGGCTACCCTGCCATGGCCGCCATTAACACGCGCAAGATGAAATTTGCCCTGCTGAGGGGCTCCTTCAGTGAGACTGGAATTCACGAGTTCCTCAGGTAGGGGGCGCTGCTGTCTGAGCTTGTTTCACTATTGTAATTCAAAGTAAAACACATTTCAGAGTGGGTCGATTGATGGAGTTTGTTTCATCTTTTTAGGGAGCTTTCTGTGGGCCGTGGCTCTACTGCCACATTGGGAGGTGGGGCCATGCCCAAGATTCACGCTGTTGAAGCCTGGGATGGCAAAGATGGACAGGTGAGTGGGCCTCATGGTCAGATTTTCCGACTATATATTTGGCTGATCACAAGTTTGCGGCCTTCAGCTAAATGGCATTCAGATGGACAGTCACTGTACGTTCTTATTTTTATAGGTTATATTAAACTTACGACTAACTCACACTGTATCGATCGGGTCGGGATGTGGGTGCTTACATTGTACAGAAACACAATCCATTAAAGTTTATTCAAACAAGACCTCGTCATCCTCTGAAATGTGGGCCAAAAGAAAAGGCAGCATTTCTACAATAAGAAGACAAAAAGAAAAAGATACAGATGGCTGGGAAACACGGACAATATAGTCTCTGTTTTGCAGCGAAGTTGAGTTTTTTTTTCTCTGTTGCAGCTCAACTTCAGTCAATACTGAGGCAACCGCTATCCGTAAAATACCTCTCCAATAATATTAAAACTGTCTCACTAGAGTTTATAATGGATCTTTTGACCATAGCCATCTGGGAATTTGGATTTCCGAGCTGCTCAAACTGCAAAATAGACGACCAATACTCAACCCATCTGAGAGATGGGCTGTTGATGAGTTAGACAATTAATCTGGCATTTTAACCCACCTGAAACCGAACATTAAATGACGATCAATCTGGCAGTCCATTTCTAAAATTGATCCAGGGGGACCGCATGTTGTCTGCCCAGCTCAGTACAACAAGCCTCTACCAATTTGTTGCTGCCTGTCTACTGCAAATACACTCTGAGGAATATATCAAGACACAGTTATATAATAAGCAGTTGGAGTGCACCCAAAACAAACATAATCATTTCTCACAGTAGTGAGATAGTGAAAGTCAAATCAGAGCCTTAGAGACAAACACTCCACCGCAGAAAGCTCTGATGCATGAATTTGGCATTTTATCGTCTCACTATCTTCATCTTTGCTAACTGTCTTTATTTTACACTCGTCATCTTCAGCTTCCTGTGGAGGAGGACTATGACCTCACTGACGTAGACCTAGATGATGACTTTGACAAGGATGAGTTATGAGCCCAAGAAAGGTGGGATTTTATCCAGACTGGTTTGGTTGGATCTGGTCTGGTCCTGCGTGACACACCTCCCCTCTCCTGTGGACGAACGGGAGGCCCAGTCGCCCAGTTACTGAAATACTCCAGAAAAGACACACGAGAGACACCTGCAGTTTCTCACATCATCTTTGTCAGTCAAGGGGGGGGGGGCAGGAGGGAGGAAGGTGTATGTGTTTGTGTGTGTGTGTGAGTCGTGTCCCTGGAATGAACTCTGCCTCACGTACCTGCTGAACAGTAGAAGCTGAATATTTATACGGCCGCTGCAAGCTGTGAAGAGGAGGGTGGAGGTTCTGAATCTGGCATTTCAGTTGTATGTCTTTTTCAAACATTGTCCCCTCTCCCCTCTTCAGCCATCTTTAACCACCTATTTTAAGATGTGGACTTGTCAGAGTAACACTTCAATGTGCAACCTGGTGTGTCTAAATATACTTTTTTTCTCTTTTTAAACCAGTTAATGAGAATCTTGGTGGGTTTGCATCAGGACAAGGAGACTGTGGGACTTCTTGTGTAGATTTTTCTTACACGACTTTATTTCAATTGTGTGAAAACAAAATGACATTTTTGTTACAAAAATAAAAAGGAATAAAAACAATCACGGCCTCCTTATTCACATAAACTGTTACAATATAACAAAACGCATATCACAGAGCGCATGCAATACCAAAGGCATATAGAGCTTGTTCAGAATAGCAACCTGTTTATCTACGGTTGATATTCTGAACAACAGTAAGCCACTTTTCAACAGCTACATCCAATCAAATTATACCAAGTGATGTAATTAGTTTCCTCTTAGTGTAACATAATAAGAGAAATAATACTTGCAAACATAATCCAGTCTGTATAAATATGTGATATGGCACCTCACTTATGGAGAACAAGTAAAAACCGAAGAGCTTTGGGGAAAAGCATATACACAGAATAGCTGAAGTGAGAAGCATGTCATAGTCCACAGAGAAGCAGCCACATTGACAAAAGACAATTATCCATTAATGTAAACACTAGGCAATGGAGTGTTACTGAAATGAAAGGGTTGTCTGCTGAGGGTGGGTGTGATGATGATCAGGTGAACAGCATGAAGCTGGATGGATGTTGGTGCGTATGTGTTCCAGAGAGAGAGAGAGTGTGTGTGTTATTGTCTCTGTCCTCAGAACTGACGAGAGGCTCCCTGATCCGACTGCAGCAGTCTGACGATGGACGGATCACTCTTGGCACCTTTAATGAACTCCTCCAAAGACAATCTACCTGTGAAGCAGAGACCAAAAAAAGGATCTCAGTCACCAGCAGCTGAACATGTGATGAAGTGTTGAATCATGCAGCAACCACCCACCAAAATCAACAGTGAAGCTTCTGATGTAACTACCAAAAATATAATCACTGCTGCCCTACAACAAATTCACAGGGAAATTACACAACACTTTTTAGATAAATTATAATAAACTTGCATGCATCTTATTATGACAAAATGATTCAATTCAGATTCTTTCATAGCTGTCTAGTCACATCAACCAGCAGGTGATGCTCTTGTGCTATTTCCATGTCATTTAGGAATTCTTTATTGATTAACACTTTCACAAAAATTAGAAATGGGCAACACAATTTTTAACCAAATGCTAATACGAGTATTTTATTTATTGATAATACTGATACCAACACTGAGTATAGTTTATAAAAAATATCAAAATCACAGTACTGCCTTTCAAGTCAGTAATCCCTCAGTAAAGAAAAAAATTCTGTCATTGTAAATAATTTTTACAGACCAGTTACAATTCTGTAAATATCGATGAAATGAAAATTATATTATTATTTTATTATTATTATTATATTAAAGTAAAAGACATGAATACAATTATAAAAATCTATATAATATGTTTAAAAAATATCCAAATATTAAAATGTAATTATTACTTTTAAATATTTCTATTACATGAAACAGCCCAAACGGGACAACTATGTATTCTTTGCAACAATATAATTATATATATAGAGTGCCTCAAAGTGCATTTTACATCTGCAAAAACCTTGCAAAAGTATTTGAAATTATTGCATTGTTTAATAGGTATTAAAATGAAATGAGCAGCACTTGACATCTTGATAACAGAACAGAATGCATCCTTGCACTATTTCAGCATTTAACATTTTACTTGAGTTTGTGTCTCATATTGTAAGTAAAAGCACCACAAACTAAAGCCGACATTAGCAGAAAATATTCCCATGGCTTTAAGTCAGTTTTGACTGATCTACCACAATGATAGAACACAAGAGTAGGCCATAATTTGTTTAGAATAACTGCAGCTTTCTGTCAGCCGGCATCTGTTTCAATTGCATTAGAAAGAGGGGTTAACTGAGTTTTAGTGGATTTACCCTCTGCTGCTGCTGTAGCCGTAGGCCTGGTCTGTGGTACCATGTGATTTCATAAAACTTGAGCCTGAGACACACACTTTGACCTCCAGATGTTCTGAACCTTCTGCTTCAAAACAAACTGATCTGCCCTGCTGCCTCATGCTCTAAACATCGTACTGATATGTGACATGTCAAATACACGGAAGACATGGGAAATGCTTAAGTACATATCACATGGGTGTAGCATGGATTTTCTCAAAACTGTTCTGTGGTGCCTATTGTGTCATGGTAACGACTTACATTAACCTGTCTATATTTTTTTCTTTCTTGATGTGATAGTTGCCCATCTATAATCGTGTAGCACTTGTCCTAACCAGTTTAACTGAATGACTAAGCCATGTAAGTTTACGTTTGTTTTTCAAAAGGTTTAATTCTGAGTGTTATTGCAGCTTTGCAGTCATTGAGGACCAGCACACTCATCAAGTAAATATTTTTAAAAAACTTCTGGTCTGCAACAAACTCTGCCTAACTTTTTCCTGTGAGAAGACGCAAAGCAAAAGGCAGGTTTCATTTAGAGGTCCAACTTGTTGGTTGTGATATTTTTCCACAAAGCATGCACATAAAAACAAAAGTGAAACACCATTCTTACCATCATTGTCTATGTCCATCTGTCTGAAGATTTTATCTGTCCTTTTCTCTGGTGTTGATTCATCCTCAGGCATCTTCATCACTGACGACACCATCTTGTAAATGGCCTACAAAGGAGGGTAAGAATGATTCATTTTCCTGTTTATCTGTGTGAAGCTTTAAGATGCCAAAGTTGAAGAATAACCCCCCACCCCGACATATTAGTTACATGTATTGTCTGAATGATGATGGTGCTCTGGCAACTAAAGCTCCTCACTCACTGAGACGCATGGTTATAATGTGTATATTTCAGTCTTTTAAAACATTAAACATTTAAGATCATCTAAAGGTCTTTGATGGCTTTGATGAAAAAAAGATGTTTTGCTGAAAAAAAGCATGCTACAGTAACAAAAGCAGTGGTGCTTAGTGTTTTTTCTCTGGGTTTTTTCACATTCATTTGTATCCACAAACACAACGGACTGAACCAATATTGATATGGAGCCCTGCAGGCTGCCCAGCTCACCATATTGGAAGAGTAAATATAGCCACAGTGATAAGAAAAAACAGAAAGGGCAGCCTGCATCCATGATGTGAGGTGAAAATATCTTATGAATTCAGAACTGCAAATGAATATTAAGCCTAAAATCAGCTATTACACAGTAAACCTAGACGCTAAAATATATTTTGCATATAATTTACACACCAAAAAATCCTCAGCTGCAGCTGCTGAGATGTCAGAATTTGCTGTTTTTCCTTTTCTCATGTTATAGAAAACTCAATTTCTTTATGAACATAATTGTTGCTGCATCCTGACTTGGAAGAGGTACGAGTGTAGAACGAGTAATAGTTTACTTTTAGATTTCAATAAATGATATTTCATATGTTATGTATATAAACTCCGCTTAAAATGTGAGGAATGTGATTATATATCTTCCTTTTATCCTTCTTTTTGCCTGTCTTTTCTGGGTTCAGATTTTTACTCCGTCAGAGGTAAAATTCTTATGGAAAACTAATGCAAATGTTTACATTTTCATTCCTCCCATCTAAATTAGCTTTATCTAATATTAAGGTTTGTTTAATAATACATTTAGATTTCAGAGAGGGCGCAGAACGGGCTGATCCTGCCCCAAACTACAGACACTAGAGCACATACATCCATGAAGAACAGTTTGTCCACACCTGAACTATCTCCAGCATCTCTGCCCGACTGATGTAGCCGTTCCCGTCCAGGTCGTACATGCTGAAAGCCCAACGCAGCTTCTGCTCGAGCCCGCCGCGAGACGTCACACTGAGGGCGATGATGAACTCCCTGAAGTCAATGGTGGCATCCCCGTTGGTGTCAAATGTGCGAAAGACGTGCTCTGCAAACTTTGAGGCGTCCCCGTAGGGAAAGAAGTTGGCATAGATCTTCTTGAACTCCTCCACGGTCAGGTGTCCGGTGGGACAGTCCTTGAGGAAGCCGCGGTACCACTCCTGCAGCTCGTGGTCAGTGAACTCTGTGTTTTCCCTCAGGTCATTCAGGACCTCAGGCCGTAACTTGCTGTTCTGTTTCCCCATGACACAGCACTCTCTCAGGCAGGCAAGTAGCTGGGCTGGTGTCTCTACCTTCTCCTTTCACTTCTCCACTGTCCCTGTGTTTTCACTCTCCACGTCGATGGCTGCTCGGTTTCCTCCTCTCCTGCAGGAGACCAACAAACCTCATTAATATCCTTGTGTGAATATCATAAATGATTCATGGGTTCAATAATTCCTGTGTTTGCAGCAGTGTTTTATCATGAAACGTGCTGAAGATGCTTCTCAGGCAATGTGAACGATTGAGACAATGTCCATACACAAAAAAAGAAAGATAAGATCACATCACACGTCTATAATATTGTAAGGTCTTGACCTTACCCTGTAAATTCCCTACAGATAATGTATGTTATGATTTGGCACGACAAATAACACTGAATTGAATTGAATGAGGGAACCATATGTGTCTATTGTAGTGTGTGTTGGTGGTAGGGTGGGGGCCTGATCTCCGTGGATACTGTATTAATCCTCTGGTATGGTGATAATTTATCGACCCTTCATTGCATGGTGGTGAGACAAGTGTCCTGGGGCATTGTAGTTAGCAATAAAGCCACTTTCTAAAAGGTCAGGCTGATACTGACTGTTGTTACTGAGAAGGCCAGATAGTCACCTCGACAATAACGCCCACCTTTATGTGAAAATGAATATTCCAATTGATTTTAAGCAGGTGGAGTTCATGTAATGATTAAAGAGAAACACAAATGATGGCTCAAAAATACCATTGCAAACAAAGACACTGGAGCATTTGAACCACCTGGGCCTATTCACCTGTGGTTTGTCTAAATTCTGTTTCCATGGTTATATTCTGCAAAATCTGTTTATTCATGTATGCAGGGGTATTCATGACGAGGGATATGAGGATGCATAAACACAACACATCCAGAATACAGCCATAACAGCATAATAACTATTAGACTGGACGCTTCTTGTGCATACGACCCACTGATGAAGCAGAGGCAAATATGGGGGTGCTAGTAAGCAAGAAGGTTATGACACTTGCAGGGAAAATACATGGTGGTGTGTGTGTGTGTGTGTGTGTGTGTGTGTGTGTGTGTGTGTGTTTGTGTGTGTGTGTGTGTTTGTGTGTGTTTGTGTGTGTGTTTGTGTGTGTGTTTGTGTGGGAGAGAGAGAGCATGTTTGTTTGCATATCAGTTAGCTGAGTTTCTGGCCCAAAAAGGAGGAGAAAAAGTAAAACAACAAAAAAGCAGCATGAAGACACAAATTATCTGGATATCTACATGAAGACGAACAAAATCCATCTGTTTGTTTATCCTCTCAAATAGTCTCAAGCATTTTGTATTAACCAGCTATAATTTGTATCTCATAAGAGTTTCGATAGCAGGGTCGCCTTTAGTGTGTGCTCCTGTGAAACAGCATTATAGCGATAGATCAACATAGTTAAAGTTCGAAGAGTAACATATAAAATAGTTAAAACCAAATGACTACTACTTTTTGGAGATCTAAAGGATGAAATCTGCCAAAACCTGAGCTAATATTCTACAACATGTATCCGGTAAAGTGTGAGTGGGTGGGACAGAAAGAGAGATGTGCGGGGGCAGGGAAGACGAAAGAATGGAAAAAAGTATGACACATAGAAAGAAAAACTATTTCCAGCTATACTATGTGAGCTGCTTTGCTAATACCAGCTGTTCAATTACATAATGATCCCTCTGAATAACACCTCCACTCCCCTGAGGTACCTATAATGAATTGTACGGGACAGAGAGATATATTATCCCAATGTTCTCTTTCTTTCAATTATTGAAATCTCATTGCTCCTGCGTTATTGGGACCAGAGCGATTCTATCTGGCGTAGAACAAATGAGAGCAGTGTGAATTTGAATGAGGTCTTTTCGAAACGACGACGCCCTCATTTCTCATAATTGCCACATGGGTCTAATTTCCTGCAGTTTTATGAATCAAAGTCACAGAGCACCATGAGAGGCAGGCGGGTTTGAGAAACAGGCAGTGATACAAACTCTTAACAGTGTCACTCAGGCTTATAAATGGAAAAAAAAAAATCTTTGAAACCAGATGCATAATACATTAATACAGATCATTTCTCATGTTCGCATCTGTTTGAACTTTTGTGCATTAGACTGTACAGGTGTGCCTAAAGTGGCTACTTAGTGATGTAGCACAGTCATATAAGCGCTACCTCTTTGTATCCTGTCCATGATAATGAATAATGATTTTTACAAAGCTCACAGGACCCAAGCAGCACCAGGCAGCAACACATGCAAGTGTCAGCCCTCATCTCTTACAGAATTTGCCAGGTAAAGACACACAATAACAAATGTGCAAACACAGAATCTCTAAACACAATATTTACATACAGTGGTAATTCTCACTATTATAATTAAGGTGTGTTGTGTGTGTAGATGTTGAGGTGTTTCTCTTTATAAATGAAAAACTTTGGCCTGCTGGTGGTGCTGGAGGAAAAGGAAAAGTTAGGGATCTCCAAAGTCAGTAGGGTTCATCATTACCATGAACGTCTGTCACAAAATTGGTGATCCATCCAACAACTGTTGACATATTTCAGTTTGAACCAAAGTGGTGGACTGACTGACTGACAGACCAACATTGACATCAGTCAATTGGCATAGATGTCAATGCCAATAGTAGCATGGCTAAAAATAGTCTGACATATATCAAACTGGCTTTAAATAGAGCAAAAGCACACATTGTAGGATTTTGTGTGTTTGCCTTATCCAACTTTGTTGCAAGCTTGTCAATGTTATAGAGCAGGAGTGACCCACAAGACTAAAAGTGATGCTCACTTTGACAATACATTATCATTGTCTGCTGACTGTGTTTTAACTGGACAACGGTATAAATCACACACTGCCCCACAGGCCTGTCCGTAGTCCTTCCGTTCTAATATACAACAGGATGAGGAAGTGGAAGCACCTCCTCAGCTCTAGGTCACATGGACTTTTCCAGGACAGCTCAGTGTTCAGGCTGAGCTGGAGCAGACATAAATATGGGCGTTGCTATTTATTCCCTCAAACACACAAAGCCACAAGAAACCTAGAAGATTCCATGCTGGAAGACTGAAAAGTGCTGGCCTTACGTTTCAAGAGAGTCTGAAGCTAAATTAAGAGTTTACTTCTAGGAGACTTATAATTTGGGAAGAAGACAGCAAAACAGTGTGTACTCTGGTAAAGAGATTATTAGTTCAAACTATGCAAACATACTTATCAAAGACTGTGGATTGCAAAACAGTCTTAAAGATTCCAGTGACCTCTGTAATATGCTCATTAAAGCCTAAAACTAAACTAGATTCCCATAAATAAAATATGTGTTGCAATTAAGGCTTATTCCATATTTTTTTGTGACTTTCTCTTCAGGAAAACAGAGAGAAAGTAGGATGATCTTTGGGCATTTGATCATTATTTCTGGATAAGTCTTAAGTGCAAAGACTTCGCATTTGAAATATTGCTGCAGGACAACAGCTAAATTGGTTGTTTTAAGTCATGGCTCACTGTGACCTGCTACAGTTTCTGGCTTCAACATGCTGGGCAATTGGCAATATGTTATTCCTTTTGTATACACAAAAACAGAGTGATACAGAGCTGCATTGGTGATGTCACAGGATGTTTTATATGTTGTCCCAGCTGGAGCCTTTTTGTGAGCTATTTTGGTGGATTTTAAGTTGCTGCTTACTGCACTGGGACATATTTTGCAATGTGGTCAGAAGTAACTGCTTTGACATCCCTATGACCTCCTTTGCAGAGAATCACGTCCCTCAATGCCTTGACTGCATGAAGTTGCAGAGTAAGTCTGTAAGCTGAACACAGTTCACAAGCATTGCTTGATACACAACAGCCCCTTGAGATTGCCATTCCATATTTAGTGATTGCAATTCCCCCCGATTACACAGCAACAGTCTCTCTCCTTGCCCCCCACCCCCATGGCCACCCCTGTTCTGTATGGTCCACTTTTTCCACTGCGTTTGCTGCCTAATGAGACTGTTTCACACAGGCTTCAGTGCAGCATGTATCCCCCTCCCCAAGGCTACAGTGGGGATTGTGTAAACGTCTGACCAGGCCAGTTTCACTGCTGTTTGCCATTCTCAGGCCCACCTCATTTCCTGGGTAATGGCTTGTCACAACAAAGAAAGCCTTTATTCTTTTCCCAGATGCTCATTACTTCATGTACAGCAAATAAAAAATTGCAAAGACAGTCAGAAAAGGAGAGATGTAGGTTGTGTGTTTGGATACAAACAAGCACATAGATGCATATTGGGGGGAGTTGGGCAGTGAAACTCCAAGTAGTGCATCCATAAAGCATGACAGACAGCTGATGGAGCTCATTATGCCTCGGACAGTACATCAGTTAGTGACTAGGAAACAAAAGACAACTGGCATCAGAGTTTACATCCAAATGTTAAAAAAAAAAGTATATTTTATATATTTATTATATTTAGTATATATATATTTGCAAAGGAATTAAAAAGATATAATTGATGGACAGAATAAATCAGCACCTATTTTGAGACTCAATTAATAATTTAAGTCATTTTTTAAGCAAAAATGCAACAAATTCACTGGTTCCTGCTTCTAAATTGTAAATGTATTTACTGGGTTTCTTAATCTTATCTGATAATAAATTGAATATTTTTATATTTTGAACTGTTGGCTGGACAAAAGAAGATAAGATGTCACCTTGTACTCCGGGATATTGTGATTGATAGTTGTCAGTATTCTCTGACATTTAATAGAGTAAGACTAACTGACTCATTAACAAAATAAATGGCAGATTAACAGTAACAAAAAGAAATAGTTAGTTGCAGAGTTTGTTAATTAGCTGGATAATTTCTAATGTTTTTTCCCCAAAATAGATTCGTCTCTACATCTTATGATGTCAGAGGAGTCACAGAACATTTCCCATCCTCAACTCTGCATAAACACAACAGAGAAAATATTTTTCACTCTGTATGTATCATGCCTCTTTTGAATGGAATGTAAATTAAACAAACTGATATGGTTCAGTGCACAGAAAGAAAGCAGACTTCCCATTTTAGTGGTGCGTGTAGCCTGCTGTGCAGTGGATGAGCTGAGCACGCTCTCACTGCAGCCTGAAGCGCTGCGTACTACTGGTAACTAAGACTGCATCAGGTGAGTGAGGAGTTGGTCCAGTTTAAAAGGAAGAAAAAAGAGAAAATGAGCTCTCCTGTTATTCTCGCTTTCAGTGCTGCTTTGTGGCAGCCTCTCTGAACTTGTGTTGGAGAAAATCACGCAGTAGATTAGGATGAAGTCCCCTGACACACCAGTAGTCAAGGCAACAGGATTGTAGTGCTATGTCTTATGAGAAGGAGGTGGTGTAACTATCAATCTGGGGCACACACAGGGCAGGAGATAATCATTCATTTTTTCTGTGTATGTGTGTTTACATTTTAAATGTTTACTCTGTTGTTTTTGAATACTATTTGATCTTATTCTGTTTATGCTCATGCACAGTGATTTCTGCATCATACTCATTGCTTGATACTGTCCAGTGTACAAATTGTTAAACTGCATATTCTAAATACAACAGTTTTGTGAGCAAAAAGTTCACAAGTGAAAAATAATTTGGTTAGTTTTCATTTTAGCAGTGAGAAAGAAAGTTTTTCAGTTTTTTAAATGGTGAGTGGGCTCATTTAATCTTGGATGCACACTTTTCACATGTTGGCTTTGGTCTTCTTGTCAAAAAGTGGGAGATAAAATGGAAAAAACTGTGACAATTGTGTGGTATAGTAGTTTAAATTAGTGGACTGGGAAGCATAATTATGGCAAGACACAAAGTTTGAAGGGATTGATTCCATTTTAAGCAGAGGAGCACGACACAGGTCCACCTTCTTAACACCATTTACTGTATACCATATATTTTTCTTAGAGCTGGGCAATAAGTCAATATTACTGTTTAATTATTACTATTTAATTACTATTTAATTATATCAACAAATTTCTGTATCAAACATTTTTTAGCAAGCAGTAATTAGGATTAGATCATGATAAAAAAAATTGTTAGCTCATCAGTTAAGCTTTATTTATTCAGAAAAGCTCATTGAGATCTAATTCTTTTTTGCAAGAGTGACCTGAGAGCAGATTACCTGCACAAAAGATCACAACTAGTCAAATTCAGTCACACAAAACAATCACTGCATACACACAGCCAAACTATTAGTTCACTATTATTTTAATTAGTTATTCAAGTATTTGTTTTACAGATGTAAGGCTTTGCTCCTGCTGTGAAGCACAGATTATTATTCTGAATAGCTTTATTTATTTATTTTATGTGGTTGTGCATACATTGTGTAGCCTATTGATATATGAAAAGATAAATATTGTGATAATCATGCCAACCATATTATCCAGCCCTATTTGTCTTTAACTTAATCCTGTACATGAGTATTACATTTTATTAATTCAGGATTTGTTTACAGTATGTTTCAAGCTACTTGCAAAACTTCCATTGAACAAAAAGGTACTTTTGAGCCTACTTTACCATAGTTTTAACATATTTTGTGTAGGTGTGATGTAGGCTAGTCTGTCATGGGTGTAGCCCTTGTACCACCCTTCTGTGTCTTGGGTAAATTGCCACATCAGTCCAGGATAGACTCACCGCTGAGGGAGACTGGGCATTACGGCAGCTTTAAGTATTTTTTTCATAAAGTCATGTAAACTTACCTCTTTAAGGAGTAATGGTAGCTTATGAGAAAGTCCACTTTCCCACCTCACGGCGTCACCAACCGCCAAACTTAACCGTTAACTTAACAAACCCTAACTTACACCTCCTCCTACTGATAAAACTCTGTAAAATCCAAATCGAGAATAATGTAAGATGCTGACGGTCGTCTGTCACTTTCTGGACAAATTAAAGATATGAAGTTGTACCAGAATAGCGTAAATGTCGTTTTTAAGCTAGGTTTTTATCTGTCCTGCCTCCAGTTCCCAGTGTAACGGCTTTATCATTTAGTGGAAGATGTGGCACAGAGCTCGGTTTTCATCCGACTCGCCTAAGTCACAACCAAAGGGTTTTCTTTTCTCTTTTAAGGCGATTAAACTTGCCTTATGTGGCTGCTGGAGAAGCGCCTGCAGTTTGTAACAATGGAGAGTGGGAATTGCCGTTGAAAGTAAATATAGGCGTTATTTCAAATGTATTTTTATATAGATTTACCGACTTGTCGTTTATGTTTTGTATTTAAAACCCCCCTGCGCACTGAATGGATTCGTCCACACTCGCTGCTTGCATCGTAGAAACAGTCGCAGCAGCGTCCTGTGGAAAATTATCACTGGAGACTATTATTAGCACAATATCTAAAATAAACTGTTCACATTTGAAGGAAAATGTTAATACTGGAATAACCGATCAGCAGCTGCACCAAACACACGCACTATCATGCATAAATCTTTTTTTTTTTTTAAACAGTAATTCTATTATACATTTTAGGTTAAACAAAGTAATTACATAATAATATGATATGCTATAAAAACTGGGTTCATCGGTAAACTTCTATTATCAAGATGCCTAAAGATACAAAAACACAGCAACCTTCATAAACCCACATAGGAACATTTGTCTTTTCTTGTTGGAGTTGCACAAGTGTTGAGATCATGATTCCTTGGTGGACAGTCTTTTTAATTTTAACCTAAAAATAACCTGAGATATTAAACACAATCGCACAAGTCCCTCTAATGTTGTGGGGAAAGCAGCATTAGAAAGCAGTGGTATTATAATCACGTTTTAACCCAAATTCATCTATTTGCCACTATGACTTACACTTGTCCATCAGTACCTGTCACAGTGACTTCTCTTATAGGCTAAAGTGACACTGCAGGGAGGGTGGTGTGTATGTCAGCATTTCAGTGAGTGGATAAATAATTAACCACGTGTATGTGTGTATGTGTGTGTGTGTGCTTCTTCCTGAAGCCTGACACCTGTTTCTATAAGCACTTGGAGTGTTTATCTCTACCTAAGAGTGAGTACAATACAGACTAGGAGGGGGTTCGTGGCAGCGATAAAGTAGTCTGAGGTTGCTTTTGTTGCTTTTGCCAATTTGAAACTTAATACTGACACAGGCCTGTTGTTGCTAGAGGAATGAAGATTAAAGCATTGCTGTAACTTCTTTATAATAGTACTATAGGATCCTTATACATTTCCAGGGACTGTATACGACATAAAAACAAAACATAGCCTATTATGTGGCTGCAAGTCAGATTATTCCAAATGTTATGGTAAGTAACAAGTCATATTACAAATCTGTATATGCACGTTGTAATCAGGTTGTCACAACCAAAACCGAACATGATTAAAGAGACTTATACATTTTTAAGAAATTTGGTGGTTGTTAAGTTAAAATATAGGCCTTTTTCTTAACTCAACGTGCTAGCTTTTCCCAAAGCTTCTTCCCAGATGAAGATTGTGAGATGCAGTTGAAATCGCTGGAAAAATCTGGTAAGTGAGCCTTGATGATCTGAATATTGATTCTAAATCCTTTTTACACTAACTTGTATAATAATAGTATTTTATTTATTATATTTTAGAAACAAAAATGGTTCAATTTAAAGAGATTAAATATCGACACAAAGCTGTCTCCATGACAGCAGAGCAAATTCCACAAAATGTAGTTGAAAGCCTTGAAAAAGATAGTAAATGGACTTTGAGTTAAAATTTTATTTATGAAAGAACCGTAAATGTTTTTCAAGACAGTTGCTGTTTTCCTCCAAGAGAAACAATGTTGTACATTGAATTGGGTCTTTTCTGAAATTAAAAGCGCATTGAGCAGGCCTAAGTGCCAAAATAATGGATAGTGGACCAAATTAATCTGGTGAGTGAGCAAGGATTACATTATTAAGTCTTACTCAAGAACACTACAATGGACATTAGAGACAAAACAGACAGTGTAGTTATATAGGAATAGTATATGAAGGAGAGATACAACTTTTGTGTTGTTCTGCAGAAACATAACGATCCACTAGAGGCCGCTAACAGCCCATCTAAAGCTTGAACTCCAGGGTTCAAGCTTGAACTCCAGGGTTCAAGCTTTAGGGGTGTTTACGGGCACAGTCCCCTCACAGCCAATTACTAAAGAGAATTCTGTATTTGGATTAAGTGGTACCATACTGTGTCATATCTCATTACTGCTTGTTTTCATTGTGTCTTGTTTGTTAGTGCCACAAAAACACAGATATGTGATAGGATACAGTATACATCCACACAGATACAGAACATTCAGAAAGTCTTCAGACCCCTTCACATTGTTCACATTTTATTGTTGCAGCCTTATGCTAAAATAAAAAAAAACATTTCCCTCATCAATCAGGTCAAAGGAACTGCCTGCAGAGCTCAGAGGCAGGATTGTGTCGAGGCACAGATCCAGGGAGGGCTAGAAATAAAACTTCTGCTGCACTGAAGGTTCCCAAGAGCACAGTTTGACAATGAGTTTGTCCTTCAGTCTGAGTCTACGGATCTTGCTTTTAGGTGGATTGGCGGTCTATCTGCACAGCAAATGTATGCAAGAAAATGAAAAATCTTCATTTGCTATTTTCTGGTTACTTGATTGCACAAATACATTCCCTCTGTCTGAAAGGATTAGATTAAATGAAGTTCAAGTCTATGTGTTACTTTACTTCATAAAAACTTGTAGACCTCTGTCCTTCCCACATGGCATACATGTACATTTAAAAAAAAGCAGCTCTGCAAATATTGATCTGTCTGTCTTTACATTAAACAGCATGAGGGGCAATGCTCCCCTCTATAGTCCTCTGTCAATATTTAGGGAACACACTGCACTGAAATCAAGGTTTAACTTGATTGAGGTACAATAACATGCTCTTAAATTTGTTTTAATGTGTGGCATGTGCATTGTCAATCTTTGAAACATAAGGACACTATCATAATCTGCACAGTCTTCTTCAGCCACATGTAATGTTTTCCATACTTGAGTCTGAACAGCTGGTTTGTTTTCCTGTTGACATGTTTAGGCGGTTCAAGATAGTGGCACCACAACACTGGAGACCCATCTGGACAAGCATTGACATAATTTGACGTAATTACCCTAAAAACAATGCATAAAAATAACACCACTGCTGCTGCTGGTGTTTTTCTTTATTTAGACAGCATTTCCCAGAAATACTGTAGCTTCTTGTCATAGAGCACATGTTCTTTTTCTTAGTTGAAAAACGCTTTTAGATCAAAACAAGGACCTGGAATAAAACCCTCTTTGTCACCAATGTGAATGGGTCAACACAAAGTACTCAACCTGACTTCACAGCTCATTTAACACTACTCTGCTTTTGTATAAATGGTATTTTGGAGGGTTACTATAAAAAGTAAGTAGATATTGGCAGTGACTTCTACTGTATTCTACTTAGTTATTAATAAAGCGACTATAATCAATATTTCTATATTGACAGTGGATCAACTGTGAAATGTGTTGTTCATAGAATCTACTGAGAATTATTGCCTGTGGCAGCAGTTCCCCTTAGCTCCACTCTTTTCACTCTCACTGTTCTCTTTAACCTTTTTTTCAGCAGCAGCAGCAGACAGCTGTTTTCAGGGACGAATCGATAACAGAAGCTCTAACCCTAACCGGCAGACCATGGTCTTGTGCACCACGTACAGTATGATTCAAAGTTTTTTGAACATGTTACATGCTTTTGTACATGCTTTGAAAGTACATCATGGCTGCAGACAGTAGAATCATGTGGGCATGCTGATAAACTGATAAGCTGTAAAACCTGTATCTTGCTTATCGTATTTGCACTACTTGAGTAGAGTTTCCTAGAAGTTTCTAGAGTGATAAGAGTGTTAAGTGAAAGAATGCATGACTTCAATACATGTCATTAATATTTCTGCCTGAAGGTAATACACAAAAGAGTTGAATGATTACAAATAGTTGTGGTTATTTATGTCATGGGTGATTGATAATTAGTAAAATGCTTACTGGACCTCAAATCAATGTTATGTCATATGCTAGGGGTTGGTCTAAAAAAGGCATTGACTCCTGTTATCAGGATGTAGGAATGAACAGCACATTTGAATTTACACTGAAGACTGACTGAATATGATGAAACTTTGTATTAGAAGCTGTGAGACTAACATTTATCAGCCTAATAGTCATCTGGCAACACCAAGCCACAGTCTTTGATGTCATTTATTAATTTGATGACTTATTAGACTAAAATGGACTTCCAAAATTCATGAGCTTGTCTGCTATTAAAATGTTACATTTCTGATACTTTCACATTTGCCCTAGAGTCACATCTTGCAGCCAAAGCGCTGCCTCGGTTCCAGACTTGTTATCTCATGCTCTGCTGTCACCCTTGTCCCCGGTGACAGTCGCCACTCCAGATTACACCAGTAAATGTATTACTTTAACAACCCTCTACTAGTGTCTTTTATAATCTTATTCAAGTGATCTGTTTTTATTTAAATGCTCTTCTCTAGTGAAAAAATAAGCCAAAATAAATGTGTGACACAAGTATTGTAAATGTGAAATAATATGATACATGATAAATGTTATAATTTATGTATGTAAGTCTGAAATATTACTGTGAACATTAACAATGCAGCTGAACATTTACTTTCAAAATAATGTATTTGTGTACAAATACATTTTCAAATGGTTGATTTTTTAAAGAACTGACTGCCAAAAGATCTTCTTCATTTTGCACTCCCTCTTCACTTGTTATTGTGCTGTGTTGATAGTGGCAGGACTGATTGGACTTCCTATAAATTCCTCAGACAAAACAAATCATTTGAATCTTGGACTCTGTGAATTTATGATGGCTATTTTTCACTGTTTCATAATTTTCACAGACTAAACGATTATGCGCAAAAATAACAGTCAATCATCACTAGACCATTTTCAATCATGACTAACAGTCGTCAACAAGTTGAAGATCTGACCCATGAGTATTAAGTAGTCATTACTACATCATTACATGAGTACTCAGTAGTATTAATATAGTACATATTAACACCTGTAAGAACCACCTCTGTGCTGGTTCCTGCTACACTATGTCTCCAGGCATGTCTCCTGTCATTTGGTATGGTCCGCATGGCATGAGTTAGAATAACTTTGATGACTTTGGAGCTTTCATCTAGCTCCATCATTGGGTCAAAATTTCAGATGCTGTTTGTGTTTCATTCACTCCTGTATCACTCCTTTTATATTTTTATCTTCACATAGTTAATGTGGAGGCATAGAGTGAATGAAGCTTTCAGATGTCGAACAAAGGTTGAAAACAGCACAATTTTGCATTCAAAGTCCTCAGTGTATGTACAGTATGTATGTATAACGACATAACATACTGTGCCTGTACATCATAAACACTGAGCTATGGGACTTTCAACTAGGAAGGTGGCTCATTTCTGTGTGTGTGTGTGTGTGCATCTGCTTACATACAAAACAGGCAACAGGCAACATGCAACATTTCTACACTTAATTTTTGTTTGTAAAGCTGTAAATAATTGAATGGTTAACAGTACTGATCAAATCAATCCCTGGAACAATAGCAAAAGTATATAAAAAGTTATTTTTTCAATAATAATGTCTCCTGCACAATCGTTTTTTAACTGACAGTACACATAACTTTATGAACAAAATATTCACAAGGCCAGAAACTTTCCCAATGTAAAGTTTTCTGTGAACTTTCCCAATGTAAAGTTTCTGTCCCAAACTATGGTTGGTAGTTTTAATGCACTGACTTTTGGATTAATGCTCACATTTATTATCTCAGACAAGGCTGCTATGCACAGGCATAATTCTGCAATAAAGATAATGTAGCTTTCAATTCTGTTGACCATCTATGCATGTATTATGTGTACGCTCTGCTGTACGTGATAAAATTCATACAATGGTTCTGTCAGTGATGCTTTTATTAGGTAGGTCTTAAGTATTATCTGTCAGTTCCTGATAAGGCTGAAGAACAATATGACAATGAGTGAACATGGCTGCCTATGATATAGCGATACCCTGTGCATGACTTCATTGTGTCTGGACTTTCAGCCAATGTTTGCTCAATCAGATTGACTAATAGGTCAGTAAACTGTGGTAGCATGTATTCTAAACTGCATTATGCAGCTAACATCATTGCAGATTTCTTTTTAATGAGATCCAATCTACAGTTTATGAATATCAATTACAGGACTGCACATTAAGCATATTGCATATATTGCATATTCAGTGAACACAATGCAACATACAAATATGCATATTGCAATAGCATAGGGCACTTAAGACTGTAAAATGGGCTACACCTAGATTACTTCTGCCACTACTGAAAGGAAAACAATATTGGACGTCCAACTAAAAATTAATGTTTGTTTTTCTTTTCCATAAAGTTATTAACCAAACTGGAAAGGTCACATAAAACATCTGTAGCTCAAAGGGCGTGTGGAGACTGCAGTTGTAACATTAGCGATACTTCTGAATTGTATGCTACTTAGCAGTTAAAACATCTTGTTTTCAATCAACCTAAAGGGGCACGTCACTCAGCTGCTCACTGACCCCCACTGGCTACTCATGGCCACCTGAATCAAATTCAAGTCACAAATGCTTACGAGTGACTTCTGGGTCTGCACCCATCTTCTTGAACGCAATTAAGCAGGGTTATGTTCCTTCTCAGCCACTACACGCCAAACTCACATTTACTGCACACTTCTTCACCTGATCTCCTTGCATTTGTCTTATTGAATAGATTTAGTACTTAGTACTTACTTCAAGGTCTCCTTTTGTATCCTGGTCTGAGTGTCTGTAAGTTGCTTTGGATAAAATCATATGCCAAATGAATAAATGTAAATTTAATTTTTCATCAGATCTAAGATGGGAAAACCTACAGCTCACAAAAAAGTTGAACATTCTGTGGTAATTTTTGTTTGTTGAATTTGAAGATAAAATCAATAGATGTAAAGTAATTTATATAAAATTAAATTACACTCGTTTATATTTAGATCATGAATGGAGCCTTCTAGGGTAACGAACATGTGACCAGTTTTAATTAAATTATTCTAACAAAGATGTTAGTTTTAAGAAGACATTAGTAGTTGTCCTTTTTCAAGATTTACCACTCTTTTTGGCATTTCACTCTTTGTTGATGGAGATAGTACAGACACAGATGGGCAGAGACAGGGTAATGACATGTCCTACCTACAGTGTTTTGTTCTTTTTGCATCTGAGAAGATGCATTTGAGCATCTTTTTCAAATTGCAGTGAGGTGCATAATGTGCCAGAGGCATATGGCTGGATGCACATGGCAAACCTTTAAATAAAACGGGTCTATAAGGAATCCATAACCTCACAGGTTATATTTTGCAATGGTTTGCAATAATAATAATCAGTCATTATGTGATATTTTTCTAACTGAATCATTTTGACAATCTTGGTTAAAGTTGCAGCACAGAAAGCTTGATGACAAGCTTTGCAGATTGGGTAAACTACTTAGCACAACAATCCATACTGTAGGGTTGAGAAATGTACAGATAACTACAGATAACTACTGATTACACAGAGCAAGGCATACATGTTATAATGTCTGCACTGCTGTATCTGTATATAAGTCTGGTTAAATAAAGCATATAATAAAAATAATTTAAAACTTGTTGTGTGCTTTATCAAGCAGCTACATGTACTTTTCAGGCTAAAATTTAAATAAATATCAAAGTAGAACAGTACTTATGAGCAATCTCAGTTGATTAAACAGCTGACCTTTACACCTTTACGATCGATTTGGCAAGAGTGCTTACAACTGCCCAGCTGGGGGACTGTACATGTGTGTCTCCTGTGGTGAGGGTCACAGAGTTTAGAATCACCCTCATCGGCCTCATCGGGTGGACAACAGCAAAAGGACTATATGCAATCCTTTAATTACTTTTGACTTAAAATACTGTAACAAGACCAAAATTGGCCTGATCATCAGCTGATTGTGGCTTGTTGTGTTTCTTCACCGTTTTTATTTCTTTTCTTATTTCTCATTCTCTCTATCTTCTTCCTCTGATTTTATTTTTCATCTACAGCCATTGCCAGATTTCACCAGCTTGTGAAAAAAAAGGGGGTAATCAAAAGAGTGAGAATTTAAAATCCCCACTGAAAATAACGTTGTTTTTAAAATGAAAACCTCTGCATTAATATGAAATTACAAAAAGAAATCCTGCATAAGAGTCTAAACTATCTAAATTGCAAACGAAACGCAAGTGTCCAGAGGCTTAAGCTCCCTTTGGACTCTATCTGTGTACATGTCTGTCAGTGCAAACACTGTCAGTATCTGGCAAACTTCTAAAAAGGTGCTGATGGGGATATATTGCAACAGGCTATTACACAACATTCAGATGTAGTTATGTGATTGATTTACAAAAGAACAAAAGAAAGAAATTCAGAAGTTTAAGCAGTCTTTAAAACCTGCACGCTCTCAAACCTTTCTATGGTTAATGCTTTATATTTGGACTAAATCATTTAAAGTTAAAGGACATCAGTCAATCTTAAGTTATCAGTGTTTTGTACCTGCCAAAAACATGGCTGCATTCCCAAGTTAAACAGCAGATCAAACTTTGCATTAACCTTTGAATCTTTGAAGATTGAAGTTCATCATCAAGCCCATATTGAAGTTTGGTAAATGTTTTTCTCTGTTTTCATTTTGGCTTGTGGCAGTGGAAGCAGAACGACAAGCATCTGACTCTGTTACAAGGTACTATATTGTAAGTTGTATATCTAGGATTATTTGAAGTGCAAATATTAGCCACAGTCCCATTTAAAATGCTGAGTATAGCACTAATGTGTGTAGTAATGTCTTTAATAAATGAACTTAAAGATATCATTAAATTAATGTTAAATTATCCAATATTGTATTGTATATTGTATTATATTGTATACTTTTGGCACATGTAAAATGATGTTCATTAATGTGAACTGTGCCGTCAAATAAACCAGTAAATAAATGACCAAACCAACACTAAAGGAAACATCCAGCATTTACATAAAAGAGGAAATGTTGCCTTCAGGTGTCCCTTTGTCTTTTTTCCCAGTTGATATCATCAACAGATAAAGCGGCTGATGTGTTAATCATCTTTTTCACATCTGGAGGGACTTTGTGTTCGGAGCATGCCTTGATCACTCAGTGTTCACTAATGAGTGTCTGTCAGTGACCTAATTCACACTGCAGCTGTAGGCCAGTCAACTTCATTGATTGATTCTGCATTATCATAGCAGCACTTCAAGAATATTAACCTCTGCTTCATTACGGGCATTTAAAATCTTGTGACCTAAGTTAAGTCCATGTAACATATTTTACCTTGATTTTAAAATCAAGACAAGCTCCTCTACTCTAACAGTTTGTCATATGAATATTCACAATGAATAAGAGTAAATCACAATTCCATTTAAATAAATGGCTTATTAATTTAACTGCAAGTATAACTCTTTACTGACAACTGGGCAAAGCCGAGAGAGTATAAGCCAAGTATAATAAAACAACGAGTATCTGATAAGACTAAACTTTAATGTGCTTTTAATGACTTCAAATGACTTATCCAAAGTCATGAATTCAAATCAACATAAAATGCATTTTTATTGCAATTTAAAATAAGACATTTTGAATATTTAACACCAGTGACCAGTTTTGTAAGCCTGTGCTTTGAGATAGAAGTATCATTTCAAACCTTTTCCCTTTGTCCCTCCACACAGGAGGGTGGGGTGGACTTTGAGCATTCAAACCACTGTCTGTGCCTCCCAATCCTCTGAAAGAGCCCAGCTGTGGGTATAAAAGCCCTGAGTTGAAGCTGAGACATCAGTCTCGTCTGAGTACTCGCTAACTTGAAGGGAGAGAGCTTCAACAAACCCGTCATGGGGGACTCAAAGCTCTGCCTTTTGCTGCTCCTTAGTACATCTGCCTTGGCTTGTGAGTAGTTCTGGAAAAAACACTACATATTTTAACAGTACAAGTTATTTTTTAATTTATCTCACTGTTTTGCTATACATGATTTAATCATATACTTCCTAAATTGTGTGTTTTTACAAACTTTTAAAAGTATATTATCACACATTTTTAAGATAACATGTATAAATTTGTAAAAGAAAAAAAGTTACATTTTATCTACACATGTGTAAAGCCATGCAATAATAATTTTACACATATGAATATTGTAGCCATGGTGCATTTAATTTAATTTAATTCTACAGTCATTCAGATTGTTTTCTGTTGCATAGTTAATAAAAACCTAAATTATCTGACTTTATTCTGAACAGTTGCCCAAGATGAAGATCAGCCAGCCTGCCTGTGTAAGTTACTACTTGCTGTGATCAAAATTTAAACTCATAAACAGGGTTGATCTTTGTGTTGACATCCAGTCTACATATTTACAATGCTTTTGTGGGAGTAAATGGATTGCTTTTACAAACAAAATCTCTTCTCTCTTGTAATCATTGATTTTGTTTTCTAGTGGCCAAAAGGTACAAGACTTTACACAAGTATGAATACCAATATGAAGCTGAATCTTTGAATGCCATCAATGGAGCCTCACCGCTCAAGAACGGACCCAGGGCCTTTTGCATGGTATGAGAAACATTTTCACAATCATCCTAAGTCATATGTCTGTTTGTTTGTTTGTTTGTTTGTTTGTTTGTTTGTTTGTTTGTTTGTTTGTTTGTTTGTTTGTTTGTTTGTTTTCTCAGAGCATGAGCGAAATAAAACTACTACCTTTTCTCACAGGTTGAAATTGAAGTGCCTCAGACTTGCAGTTTCATCGTCCGCACCACTGGCTGTAGCCTGAGTGAGGTGGTCGACATGGACGCAGAGGGCAACCCTGTGTTCAGACCTGCACCTGGCTCTGACGCCTTTGCTGCTCAAATGGAAATGTATGTTACTTCATGAAAATCACTGCTGTGAAATATTATCTACATTGAAATCTTATCCTCAATCTGGTATTTTTGGAGGTATTGCAGAAATAATTAAATTTAAATATCTCACATTTTCCTTTAGGTATCCTCTGAAGGTTGTGGTTGAGGGTGTGTACGATGTTAAACTGTACCCTGAGGATGGTGAGACAACAACCATCCTGAACATCAAGAGGGGTATCATCTCTGCCCTGGCTGTACCTCTGGTGGAGGAAGACAAGAACAAGAATATGGTACATTGATTTACAGAGAAAATGCTCAAAATCCCTATCATGACAAATATTTCAGTTCCACTGTCAAATTTAATCATACTATGGTATTTACTGAAAAGAATGCAATGGATTTCTATAGTACATTATACACATATATTTTTTCCTCTAATCATCTGTAACATCTTCATTTTAGCCCACTATCCATGGCAAGTGCAAGACCTATTACACCATAAACGCGAGAGAGGACATTGCTACAGACATCAGCCTGAACAGGGATCTGTCCAGATGTGACAAATTTGTCCCAATGAGAGATTACACCAGCCCCCTGGCACTTATCTCTGGCATGGTAAGACATTGAACAAACTTGGTTTTAAGTGGCATGTTTAAACTTCAAATCAACAGAGTTCATTAAAAAAAAAACCTGCTTTATGATAACCTTTAAATTAGTGCTGTATCCTGTCTCAAATCAAAAATCACCTGGTACACAATGATAGTAATGTAATTTTATGATTGTGAGAGCAATCACTGTAGCTTGTGTAAATAAGAAAAAAAAAACTTATGGGTATCTGAAATAACAATAGTGCAAAGGTACAATTTCATATGATCTACAACACTGACATCATTATTTGTCTGTTTTCAGCACTACCCTCTTGCTCAGCTGGTCAGAAGCTCCCAGACCTGCAACTACAAGTTCGACAATGAGAAGAAACACATGACCTCTGGCTCCTGCACTGAGAACCACATCCTCATTCCCTTCTCACACAAGTAAGTCAAGCCGTACAATAGACCCTATAAAATGCTCTATTATGCATGTGTATCTTATACAAGGGATGTGTGATAGGTTTAACCCCTTGTTATTTTCCAACAGGGGAGAATATGGAGTTACCAATGTTGGGAAGCAAGAGCTGACTCTGGTTCAGGTTTCTCCTCACAACGACAGAGTCTTTGATCACAGTAAGCTCCTTTGTTTAGTTTGTATTGTTTTGATTTAAAGTTGATTGTTTTAAAATGGTCATTAAAGGTAACTCATTATAACCATGTTACTTATGCATCATAGGTGACATTGTCAAGGGTCTTCACATGGAGGCTGTTGAGGACAAGAGTGCTGTCCAGGATAAAGATGCAGGTCTGAACCTCCTAAGAGAACTGGCAGATCTGACCGAGACCGAGGGTGAGAGGAGGGCCCACCTCTTCCACAAGCTTGTCACCATGTTCCGTGGAATGAAGACTGAGACCCTCAGTCCCGCTATTCCTGAGGCTATTGCTGTGTCCCGTGTCCTGACCTACCAGGTTCTGGCGCAGTGTGGAACCC
>NW_019525097.1:5735383-5736449 GCF_002814215.2 Seriola lalandi dorsalis | reverse complement strand
TGAGGAGAGAAACAATGAAGAAGAAATGAATGCTCAGTAGAAACTGCCATTTTGTATAATAAAAGGCAGGGAAAGCATAATATACATTTGAAAGGGGGGTTGTTTGAGGAAATGTGTCACAACTGCCAGTTAAATAAAAAAGACCTCACTGGAATGACCTCTTAAAGCAAGGCTGAATTTAGATTCTGCCCAATGAGGATTATGATTACTTTTGATTCCAGGTAATTGGAAACATGGCTCCAGCTGTGGTACCTGCTAGTCCTGCACTAAGATCTGCTGTGATTCGGTGTGTGAACCAACCTGCAGCTTCCCTGGCTGTGCAGCAGGCTGCCATCCAAGTGTACAGGCTGACTCCCGTCCCTGAGGAGGCAAGTCAGAATACTTTATTGGTTTAACAACTTCTTTGGATCATTATTGCTAATGTTACTGATACTGATTTTATCTACCTCTTTTGATCACAGAGCAGAGAGGTTCTCATGCAAGTGCTTTTGGACAGCACCAGCCCCGTGCAAAAGCGTATTGCCGCCTACCTGGTACTTATGAAGGACCCCCAGCCACATGAAGTGGCCCAGCTGGCTAATGCCTTGACCAATGAGCAGGACAAACAAGTCAAGAGCTTTGTCATCTCCCACATTACTAACATTTTGTCCTCAACGGAGCCTGAGACCCAAGGGTAAGTGAAAAGCGAACGCAGATTTATATTTATGTGTTTTAATTTGTCGTTTCACCTGATACGCTAAATAGTGAGTACAGGTGTCCTGATTTGAGCACCATCTGGTTTAACTGTAACATTTCTTTTTTGGCTTTCCCACAGACTTAGACAGAGGATTCATGAGGCCCTGCAGGGTAATGAGATTGGGCCCATTATGGACCCCATCAAGTTCTCTCGCAACTACAAAATTGGATCTGTAGAGGGCAACATGATATTTGAGGGTACCAGCTATCTGCCCAAGGAGCTCATGCTTGAAATGACTCTGAAAGCATTTGGCTATGAAATTGACATGATGGAGGTAAACATTCTGAGATATGTAATCCAAATTGTGCTTTGAAACCATTTTTAAATTTA
>NW_019525097.1:5718421-5734786 GCF_002814215.2 Seriola lalandi dorsalis | reverse complement strand
TTTTTTTCCTGTCACAGCTAATGAAGGCTTTGATGACTAATGCTGACAACACAATCTTTGCCCATTACATCTTCATGGACAATGAATTCTTCCTGCCTACTGTAACTGGTGTTCCTCTGAGGATTGCACTGTCTGGTACTTTCACCCCTGGTATCAAGGGTGGACTTAAGGTTGCTCGTGACATGGTAATTATCCATAAATGTGTTTAAATACTGCCTATAAATTTTCTGTTGCGCAGCATCAACACAACTGTTGACATTTCTCCATGTTTCTAAACAGAGCGAAGTTACCTTCATGCCCTCCGCTGGCATTGAGTTTGTAACTCAGGTTGGCTCCCACATCCCTGAATATGTCAATTCTGGATTAGAGATGCACACCAACATTTTCCATGAGAGTGGGCTCAGTGCCAAGATCTCCATGGGACGTGACAATGTCAAGCTGACCATCCCTGCACCAATGAGGCCTACAAAGCTCATCAAAATGACGTAAGCCTTAGTAGAATTTTCAGATATTATGAAAGCAGAGGCTTCTTTGGACCACTGGTTGTAATGCAACTGTTAATTAGCTAACCTAAGATATAAATTGGACAACGGTATTTTACAAGGCAACAATGAAAATACATTAGCCAAATTTGTGTGTAGTTGAAGTGCAAAGTTTTTTTGTCTGTGTGATCAACCTCTCCACATTTAAACATAAGAAAGTCAGATTTTAACTTTGTTACATTTAGAAACACCCTGGTGGCAGTAACTGGATCAGAGGTGAGGACCATTCCCCCTATGGTGATGGACAAGGTGGATGTTAATGAGTGCACTCCCGTCTTCGCTGGAATGAAATATTGCACAGCTCTGCAGTACATTGATGCTTTCTCTCAAGATACAGCCCCCTACTTCCCCTTCACTGGAGACAGCAAGTGAGTGAGAGTTTTTAAACCACGGGCAAATAGTAGTCGCTCAAATAAAATCATTTAACTGAGAAATATCAAATTAATTTTAATAGATTTGCTATGGAGCTCCACCCTACTGGTGAAGTCACTGAGTACACAGCCACTGTTGCATACGAGCTCCTCAGGGAGGGAGAAGAGGGACGGCAGAAGGTTGACTCTGTGAAGTTCATTCTGAGGGCTGAAGGTACAGTACAATGCTGAAAATCTTTCCATCTTATTATTAGCACAATTTGGAACCACTCTGAAGTTCAGTTGAGTTGTGTAATATTAATCTCTTGGTTGGCCAACAACAGGTGCAGATCCCACTGAAGCCAGGGCAATCATGAAATATAACAGAAGGAAGAATGTGATCACTGCTGACATCCAGATCCCTGACTACGATGTGGAGGCTGGACTCAGGCTGGGTGTTGTTGATGGAAACACCAAGGGCAAAGGAACTCACTCAGTCTCTCTGGACTTCATAAACAAGAATATCCCTCAGCTCTCCCTGGTTGGCCGTGCCAAGTAAGAAATCCTCATGACAAAACATTAATGTCACCCTAATCATTGAGATGACACTGACTTACTGATACATCTTTCAGTCTGAAGGCCATGAAGGAAGGTATGCTGCAAGTCCAGCTTCTTGTCCCATCAATCAATACCGATGCCACTGTCACAGCTAACATGAAGCGTGATGAAGAATTGGAAATGGAGCTAAAGAGTGAAATCAAGTTCATGGAAGCCACCTCTGAGCAGAAAATTGAATTGAAATATGGTAATGTGTTTTACCCTTTTTCATAATATTACATAACAATTAATTTCATAGTCAATACTTCTTAGACAGGTGCATAAAATCCTAGGTCACATTCTAACTGTAGAAACATGTAACACCATAAGAAACATGGTTAAACTTTGGGACCCAAGTATGCGACTTAATGAGACAGAATGACAATTTTAAACATTTATGATATCAGTCATAAAAGTCAAACCTTTTCATTGCAAACCTTCCATTTTGATTGAGAAAAAAATGCAAAATTTCATTGTGTATCATTCATCTCTCTTGTTGCAGATTCCAACAAGATTGAGGTTGAGCTCAAGTCTAATGTGAACACTGAGACCACCATCTTGCCAAACGCTGAAATATTTCAGAATTATGGCAACGAACTTCTTGACATGCAGGTTGGGCAGACCGACATGAAAGTCCGTCACATCTTCAAGAAGTCTGTAGAGGTATGACACTTGGATTTAATGGTTCAGGTTTCTTTAAATCTTTGTTAAAACTTGAAGCCTACAAAAAACATTGCTTGTCTTGTTGTAGGCAGCAAACAACTACATGGAGAAATATGGTGCCGAGTTCCCTTACATTCAGAACTTCAGACTACCTGATATGCCTGAGATTTCCCTGCCAGAGACACTGTTCCTGAATACGTAAGTGTGATGAACTCCATGGTAAACCAGTAAATTATCTATGTATTTTCCCAAAACATTTATGCATTTTACTTTTGTCATTTTAACAGTGAGGCAAAGGCTATTTACTTCTTCAACAATGAGCGCTTCACCATCGTTATCCCTCTCCCTCTTGGAGGAAAGTCAACAGAGGAGCTTAACTTCCCACCAGCTTTGACCACACCTAGCGTGTCTCTACCCCAGTTTGGACTGGATATTGTCTCCATGGAGATCCCCATCCCAGAGCTTGTTGTCCCTGAGAGCTTTACTCTGTCTATTCCTCTTTTTGGCAAAGCTGAAGTTTACGCTCTGATGAGGAGCAACCTGTATGACATGGAGGCCTCAATGGCCGTTGGCAAAGATGTTGTGGAAACTCCAAGCTACTCAGCAAAGTTTGATGTGAAAGGAACCTCCCCACTTGAAATCCTTTCGATAAAGATTGAAGGTATTTCAGAGTAATTATTATTAATGGATTTCTTATATCTTTAATACATCAATCACATCCATGTTAGTCTTAATACACAGTTAAAATTATGTGTTGTTCACTCTTGGTGGAACAGTTTTTGGTCACAGTTTTCTGGTCCTATGACTTAATTTCAATCACAATGCTTAAGTGATTTCCAATAAAACTACACTGAACTAGTTGACTGTGCATATTCCTGTTAGGTATATTGTAAATGAGCAAATTAATCACACTGTCTCTTTTTTTTCTTTTTGTGTTTTATTCAGGCTCAGGAATGTTGTCCACCACTGATTCCATTAAGGCACAGTTGAAGAGCTTTTTGGCCCATAAATTCATTGAAGCCAGTGTTAGTATCATTGAGGATGTAACCATCACTGACAAAATCAATTTGAGATCAAACAGCAAGATTGAAGCCACAAGTCCATTTGGTCTCAATTTTGCACTAGAGCACACAGGTATGGCAGGAATCAATACTGAAGAAATCTCTGCAGATAACAACTTTGAGGGAATGTTCAAGGCTGGACCTATGTACGGCAAGACCACTTCCACCCAGTCTTTTACCATCTTCCCATTCAGGCCAGTGGCAAAGATTGATTCTACTGTTCAGTTTGACTCCACAATTGTTAGGGGCCAAAACACATTTACAGCATCCCTTGCCAATGGTGAATTCTCAGTTGTATCCAACACCAATGCCTTTGAAGATGTCTTGACACATGTTGTTGAGCTTTACTTCAAAGACAGTAAGCTGTCACTAAAATGTGATGCAAATGCACTTGCTCTTGGCATGAAGATCCGCAACCAAGCTGAAGCCTCTGCTGGTGCCGGTGAAGTCGTCATGAGGATGGAGACAAATGCAGACCACTCTGAAAACCGGGTTTACTCTCTGCTGACTGCCTCTCTTGATGCCAATGGTCTGGCTGTAAACAGTGATGCCTCAATGAAGCTTCTTGAGAATGAGGCTAATCACAAGACAACCCTGAGGATGAACAAGGACGGGTTGACCACAAGTGGAACAACCACCCTGCAGAGCCCCCTGTCCCTAGAAAACACTTTCAATGCTGGGCTTGACACTTCAAGAGCTACTTTATCCATTACCAACAAGGCTGCAATGCAGAACATCAAGGTTGACAATGTCAACACTCTCATCATTACTCTTTCTAGCCTTGACTTTAACTCAAAGGCTGAAGCCACAGCAAGTGAGTATGCCACTTATGCTCATGATATCACCATCGACCTTAAACCCTACACTGCTTCTGCAAATGTTAACAACAACCTGAAAGTTCTGGCTGCCAACTTCATTAATGAAGCTCAGCTGCAGGCAGAGTTTTACAAGATGGACCTGACCGGAAGCCTGAAAGCTATCTATGGCGAGCAAGAGATCAAACACATCTATCAGGTAAATTATGCCGATATGACTGCTAATGCAAAGTGCAGCACCACTGGAAAACTCTTGGGAACTCACATGAACCACAACACCGAGCTTGAAGTTGTCGGTCTTGCTGCCAGGATCACCAACGATGCCCGTTTCAACTCACAGGCAATGCGCTTTGATCACACCATCCGCTGCAACATTGTTCCTTTTGATTTCAACCTTGATGCCATCTTTAATGCTGATGGAGACATCACCATGTATGGAAAGCACAGTGCCCAGCTCTATGGCAAGTTCCTCCTTAAAGCACAACCCCTGGCTTTTGCTAGTTCACATGAGTGCAGAGCATCAGTCATGCAGCTTCTAGATAATGGTTTTTCCCTTGAGACAACATTTGACAACAAGATGGACACTGTTCTCTCATTCCAAGAGCAGAAGACTACTTTTAGAATGAAGTCCAAAATGAATGAGCATGCCTTCAATCAGGACATGAGTGTTTACAATACTGCTGAGAGAGCTGGAATTGAGCTTTCTGGCACCATTCTCACAAGCGTCCTCAACACAGACTCCACAGACAACCAGGAATTCACCATCTCTGGCTTCCTCAAGTATGACAAGAACACAGACAGTCACATCATTCAGATTCCTCTAATTAAAACTCTTCCTGTCCTCTTGGAAAGCATGAAGGGCTTTGTTGTGCGTATTGCAGAAGCACTGCAAAACTACATCAACAATGAGGAGATAATGACTCAACTTGAGGCTCTCCCCCAGCATATAAATGACTTAATTTCTCAACTTAATATAGAAGGCAAGATAAATCAACTGAACCAGTATCTCAATGATTTTACCCAAGAATATGCCATCTCCATGGAGGATGTGGAGGCCTCTTTGAGAAACCTGGAGGTTACAGTTAAAAAACTGCTGTCTGATCTCACCGTTTACATCCAACACCTTGCTGGTATGATGAAGGAGATTATTATTAGCGGCACCCTCCCTGAAACCCTCATTCAGAATATCCAGCAACAGCTGAATGCCTTAACTGAAGATTATGACATCAGGGCTATGGTCGTGTATGTGATTGATACCATAAGAGAAATGGTCCAGCAGATTGATTTGGAAAAATTGAAGGACAGCAGCATTGCATTCCTGTATGACATCGATGCCAAGTATGAAATTAAGGCTAAACTAAAAACAATCATGAGTGATGTGAAAGGAGTAATTGAGACCTTTGACATGCAGACCTTTGCTGCAGAGATGAAGAGCTTCATTTCATCTATCAATTTCAAAGCTTACATTGAGGAACTAGTTAGTCAGATTCCCACAGACATTCTCACTGATATAACACATTATATTAGGAAAATGATAGAGGACCTTGACATCCTAGGTAAGATCAACACATTCTATGCCAAGATGAGAGAGATGATTGTAAAGTTTGAGGCTGACAAAAAGGTTCAGGCTGTCTTGGAAAAGGCTGTGGAGCTCATCAAGAAGTTCAGAATTGAGGAAACCATCAGTGCTGTAGTCAAGATGGTGAGGGACGCAGACATACCTACCAAATTCATGCAAGTCTTCAAGAGTGCTACCAACTACTTGAAATCAACTGAGGTCAAGGATATAATTCAACAACTGAATGTGTACATTGAAACTATTGTGCAAAGGCTTAACTCACTGAATTACAATGACTTTGTGGATTACGCCAATCAAATTATTGCGGAGTACACATCTTACCTGAATCATCTGATCAAGGCTCTTGAAATCCCCCAGAAACTTGAAGCAACAAGAAATTTTGTCAATGTTGTCTTATCCTCTGTTAGAGACTTAATGGAACAGCTGAGAGAAATCAAAATTGCAGAAATTATAAAATCTGTAAAGGATATCATTGACGAGGTTGTGCTGGATAACCTCAAGAGATCTGCTGAATTTGTAAAACAGGAAATTACAAATCTGGACGTCAAATTTGTGACTGAGCTTTATCTGGAATCAGTGAGACAGTGCTACATGAGTGCAATAAACATCATCACTGATATGTTCTCCGGTATGGTTAACATCATAAAGACGGTGGCACCTGAGCAAAAAATCATCAGTGAGATTCAGCAGATCATCAATGGCCTGATTATGGAACTGAAGAAAGCCAAGTTGACCATGCCATCCTTCATCATTCCTTTCACTGATCTTCTTATGCCTTCCATGACATTCAGCATGGACAAGCTCGAACAGTTTGAAATCCCAACACAGATGGACATCCCTGAATTCACCATTCTAGGCTTCTACAATGTAAAAGCCACTACAATTTCCATTGATGAGATCAAGCAGAGAATCGTTGAACTTATTGATTTTATTGTAAACTTTGACATCAAAATGCCTGATGTGGATGCTTTCTTTGGAGACCTGACCATGAGCTACCTTCCCACTATGCCTGACATAACCTTCCCAGAAATCACTCTTTCTGAGATGTCATTCCCTTCCATCCCCCAAGTTCCCATAGAAAAGCTTGTCAAGTCTCTTCAGGTTCCTGAGATCAAACTACCAACCATTCCAAGTGAGATCATGGTCCCATGCTTTGGTAAAATCTATGGTGAGATCAAATTCCTCACTCCCATCTACACCGTCAAGACGTCTGCTGAGTTCCAAAACTCCACTGAGAATGAAATGACACCTAAGTTCACTGGAGCCCTTACCTCCCAGGCCACATCTCCAAGTTTTGAATTTCTTAATTACAAACTTGAGTCCACTGCCCGGATTGCAATCCCAAAAATGAGTCGTGTTGTTGTAGCTGAAACTCTGAAGTTCCAGCATTTGGCTCTTCGAGTTGAACATCAGGCATCTGTAACTTTCTATGGCCTATCAGGCCAGGCCCAAGCCAAGACTGCAGTCAAGGTTGCCACTATACCTTACACTGCTGACTTTATGAACACAGCCTTTATTGCTATGGAAGGAGGAATGTCTGCTTCTCTTGATACAACTTACACTCATGTAGTGAACCTGCCAATTTTCAATGTCAGAAGTGAGGCCACTGTTACCCAGAAATCAATCGCTCGCCAAGAAGGCCTCACTTTCACCCTAACAGTTGAAAATTCAGGCACTGGCAAGGTTAATGCTGATGATGGCACCCACAAGAGCAAGTTGAATTTGTTACTCACTCCCAGCATTATCACTCTAACTTTCTATGGTGACACAGACTCTACCATCTTAAAGATGAAACAGCAAATTGTTGTTGAATCTGGCACCTTTACCTACTTCAAGTTCAATATCCGCAATGAGGCAGAAGCACCAGTCATTAAGAACAGTCTTCTTGTGGCATCTGGACACGCCAACCTTTATGATTTGAAGGTGGAGCTGAAAGCAACCCATGACACAGAACTGTATGGTGCAGTCAGTGGAGTCCTGTCCAATGGAATCAACATTCTAGTCCGTCCTGTTGAGTTTGTCTTCGAATTCCAAAACAAAGGAAATGCCAAGGTCAACATTTTTGAAACTCTGACTGCTAAGATAGATTTGCAGAATGATTACTCAGCCATCTTGAAACCCGATAGCCAACAGATGAACACAGTAGCTCTAGCTCGCCTTAATCAGTACAAAATATTCTACAACTTCACTGTTGACAACAATGAAAATGAGGCTGGCATCTTCGTCGCTTTTGATGGTGAGGCCAATGTTGACTTCCTGACATTCCCCATCAGCATTCCTGAGATTGATCTGCCTTTTGTTGACTTCCGTACTCCAGCTATTAGTAATCTGAATTTGTATGAGCAGACTGGATTGAAGAACATTTTAACTACCACTGAGCAGACTGTTGATGTAGATGCCAAGATTGTTTACCAAAAAAGCCAGAGTGCTCCGCTTGTTGATATGATGGGTCTGATCCAGATTCCCTCTGTGGGTAACCTGATCACAGAACTGTCCTTCAAGTCTGCAATTATCAATCTCAATGTCAATGCTCAACTGTATACTGAGGATGACCTTGTGTTCCGTCTGGGAGCTACCACAGCCTCTGTGTTTGAGGGTCTACAAGCCAAACTGGATGGCACCACCAGCCTGACCACCAAGAGAGGAATCAAGTTGGCCAATTCCCTGTCCCTTGAAAATCGTCACATTGAAGGCACTCATGACAGCACCATCAGTATGAGTACTGAAACATTTGAACCTACAGTCTCTGTGGCTACTAATGCAAAGATTGCCCTGCCTATACTCCATCTGGAAGCAAATCAAAATTTGGTTGCAGACACCAAAACCAAAGCAAATGCTGTCTCCACCTTGAGGATGAGGGCTGATTTCAACATCCCTATGATCAAGGCTATTGGAAAGGCTGAGGCTGACCACAGTCTGAAGCTGGAGGGAACCTTTGAGTACATTTCCATGGAGTCATCCACCAGAGTAAACATGGATGGTACTGTGCTTGAGGACTATCCCATTATGGGAGTCCTGGATAATGAGGTTAATCTGTACCTGAATAATAATGGCCTACGCTCCACCTCCAAGATTATTGCAGATGCCAAACTTAACTATGGCACCAACAAACTCATTGGCTTGGACGTAAATGAGAATCTTGCTGTTGATGCTTCCCTGAGCCACGTGTATGCAGTGCTGAAATATATTGGCAACAATGAGGCAAACCTGTTCAATTTCAACACCATTGGGAAACATATTGCCCGGGTAACCATTGACTTTACACCAATGTCTTCCTTGACTGCGGATATTGAGATTGATATCTCTCAGCCAAGCAGCCTGGGTGAACTCACCATCTTTGAGAAAACTGTTGCTGACGTAACAGCTGCCAAGCAGAAGATCTCTACCAATGCCAAGTTTGTGAGCCCACTGTACACCACAAACCTTGCAGCTGTAGTAGAGGGCAACGCTCCTGTCTTCAAAGTCATCTTTAAGTCCTCTGCAACCTCTGTCATTGTCTTCTTGGAATATGACATGGATGGTAAGTCAATTAAACACATTTATCTGTTTTTTGTGGAAAACAATGTTGAGCACTTAATCTTAAGAAAAAAACATTTCTTTCAATAGCGTCGACTACTACAAACTTCGAGAACGAAGCTCTGAACATGATTAGCAAAGTTGTCCTGACACATAGTGACCTGAGCATGGATGTCAATCACATCATTACCCAGGCCTTGAGGTAACATCCACTGTTTGAATTAAAACACACAATATGTTGATAATTGCTTCTCGAGGTTATAATAATTAACTCCTTTTTTTTCATATTTTAGGAGAAAGCGCCAGGCTGATGATAGGTAAATTTTCAAACTACTCTTTTTCTTGATTCTCATCTTTACCGTTTATTCAATGTGTACAAATTAAATTCCTTAATATTGAATAGAATTGGTCAGGATTTTTCATGTGAAATGTTGTCTCTTCCAGTGTTTCTCGCCACACCCTGAATGTGGACATAACCAGTCCTACTTTCACCGATGTGAATCTCCGGTATGCTGCTCGAAGAGATGGCATCAGTGCCTCAGTATCAACCCCTTCCACTGGCTTCCTGGGCCTTCAATTCAATGGCAGAGTCCCATCTGAGATTAGTGCAAGAGTCTATGGTCGTTATCCTGTAAGTATCATTAACATGATCTTTTTTTAAACAATGGAAAATTAAATACAAATATCTAAATATATCTAAAATAATGTTTTATTTTGTTCTGTTCAACAGTCTATCCCAGACTCTGATGTTGACATATTGGTCATCAGATCATCTTCAAGGGATGCTAATAAGATGAACCTGCAGATTGCCTACAATATGGAGGCACCAAAAGTAATGCTGAATGAGCTCAAGATGAGAATCCCTTCCATCATCTCTACATTCAAAATGTTTGCGGACAAGTACCTGATCACAAGGAACATGGACGTGTTAAATAACTCTGTTGTTACCCGCATCACCGAGGCCTATAATGCTGCAATCAGTTACGACAGTCAAATGAGCCAGTTGTCAATCTTCTTCAGGAACATCATTGTCGAATACCAGAAGACTGTCCAGGTCTTCCTGGATGCAGTCATCAAGTTCTTGAGGGAGACCCGGTTCAAACTGCCTAGGTCTGATGAGATGACCACTCTGCCTGAGGTCCTGAAGAAGCTCACCAGCAGTGTTGCAGCTATGCTAGATGTAATCACCAACATCATCTATGAAAATATAGAAGTCTACTATAATGCCTTTGTTGAGAAGATCAGCAGCATGAAACTTCGCATGCCAATTGGTGATGCGATCAATGGAGCCCAGATCTTGGATCAGTTCAAAACAAGCTTCAGGAAAATGTTTGATGAACTGGTGGACTTTGTTGAAAATATGGAGAGTCTTGACACAATGTTAGTAAAGATAGGTGAGACCCTAAAGGCTATTGTTGAGAAATCACAGGAGTTTGTTGACTCTGTCCAATCTGACTATTTAGATGCATTGTTCATCAACATCAATATCATCTATCTTGAACTTCTCACAGTCATAAAGAATGTTATTGACCAGAGCTCTGCCTTAAATATGGAACCGCTCAGCAATGCATTTGAGTACATTATGGACATGTTCATTTATGTAGTTGACCAGTTCAATAACACTGCTTATGGTTTCCTGCAGCAAGCTTCAGAGGAGGCACAAGCCTATATGAAAATTAGTCAAGGAAGGCTTGAGCTTGACCTTCTGTTTCCCTTCCAACAATGAGGAACCCTCTCAGAGGCATAAGTCCATATGAAACACTACCATCTGTTCAGAACACATGCTTGGAAGGAGTATGGACAATTAGCTCTTTAACCATATTTATAACAATGAATTTAACAGAAACACCTGTTGTATCGTTTTAATGTAGATGGTTTATTGTGTACAAACACTGAACATGTTACATTTTACTGAAACTCACTTTCCTGCAAGAGTAAAAAAAACTCAATAAAATACAACAACGCAGTCTATAATTGTCTTCTGTTTCATGATGTTTTGTTTGAAATTCACATCCAAACTTCTTATAAATAAGAGCAACTGTTAAATCAAACTACACAAGAGTCAATATCATGGTGTTACAGTGCATGAATCTCACAGAATAAACTGAGAATTTGCAAAATTGACCAATTAGCTCATTCATTGTATGATCTTTTTGGCAACCAGCCCTGTACTTTTCTCATCTAAATATACAGTAGCTCACATGAGCCACAATTTTCTATATCTACAAATCAACTGCAACACTAATTCATGCTACATAACAGCCTTTGCAAAGTTTCACTATACCATATATGCATACACTATAAAGGTTTTCCTCAGATCTGTGCCTAAACACAATCCTCTCTCTCTTCTGCAGGCAGTTCCCTTGACTGTATGGCTTCGTTTTTGCTTTGATATGCATTGTCACCTGTGAGACCTTTTATAAAAAACAGGCGTGAGCCTTTGTAAAACATGTCCAATCAACTGAATTAACCACAGGTGGACTCCCATCAAGGTGTAGAAACATCTCTTAGATGTTTTACTAGAGAAATGGGAGGCACTAGAGCTAAATTTCAAGTGTCATAGCAAAGGGTCTGAAAACATATGTCAATGTGATATTTCAGTTTTCCTCTTCAATAAATTTGCAAAGATTTCTAAAAGTCTGTTTTCACTTTGTCATTATAGGGTATTAAGTGTATATTGATGAGGGAAAAACTGAATTGTTTTATGTTATATTCATTGAGGTCAGATTTAGATTTGTTAAATTTCAGTTACTTTCTCTACTTTGAGCTATTGGTTTTTGGCTAATTTGTAAACCTTGTGAGGAAGCTCTGTAGGGGAGAGCTGCAGTTTTGGTTCAATCATTTTTTCTCCTATTTTTGTGTGTTGCTAAGTTTAGTACTGTAACCCTTTCTTTTGTGGTAGTGCTAGTATTGTGGTTTTGTATCTAGTAAGGGTTGTTTTGTTTGTTATTTAAATTTGTACTGGGCTCTCCCTGAAGTTAAATTATGCTTCAAAATCAATAAAGATTGAAAACTTGAGCAAAATGACTTATTGAATCCTTCTTCTAGTTTTATTGTACTTGCCTCTCCTCTAGATCAACTTGAGGATGTAGCAAGCAGTCTAATCAGATTTATTCAGTCCTGCCTGTTGCTGTTTATCAAGCATGTTTGAACACATTCTGCATGTTTGTGTAAATGCAAAAAAGGTGCATCTTACTATAGACTTATCTTTGACTATATTTAGTCATTTGGGGATTATAAAAAAAATTTGGTGAACACTGATAGTAATATAATCTGAGCGTATCATTCTTAAAGCCCCTGAAGATTTGATTTTCTAATCTCAAGTACAGTACTGGACTATAATAATAAATTCTCATGACTGAATAAGCAACAAAGATTAAAGAAAAGAAAGAATGTTCTTCAGATGCTCTTAGGCAGAGCAACGAGGTGATGCAGTACAATCTGTTTTGCTGTCTCTGCCCTGATAAAACTGGTTGGTGTTTTAACCATTATACTCGATTAAATAAAGGCTTTTCTTCACTGTGATCAGTTTTCCATCTTCAGGAGAACCGTCAGCACATTTCGATTCAAATGTTGTTAGATCTTAACTGGTACATAAGAGTACATGATATCAACGTTTTGCAATTTAGCCCCACCCAGTAAGATAGGTGCAGATGAAACAAAAACACAGAAAAGCTGTTATGTGGTATAACCAAAATTAATGTCACTCCATGTTTTTTGCAGGATCCCATCGATCAAAGTAAACATAACAGAATTTGTTTAAAACCTTTGGATTTTAAATTGCTAATTATCTTTTACTTAGTAACAGGATTTCTTTCCTTTTTGTCTAAGCAATAGTTTCAAAGGACTTGGGTCATGTTTTGTATATTTTTGATATTTCTGCAATAGATATGCTTCAAGATGAGTTTAGCTTTTTTTTGTTTTGTATGGCCTCAAGTCAAGGGTATTTTTTCCAAAGCAAATAGCCTGGGCAGAGAATGTAAAACATAAATTAATGTCTGCAAGATCATGCCTACACAGCAAACAGAGACTGTAGTCCAATGCTCCTTAGACAAAATGCTTGATAACGGCCTGTTCAGGATCAGTTGTACTCTCCTTATCAATAGCTAGAGTGCACAACCCCACAGTTCCTGGGTTGTGCTTTTGAATAACCATTTTAACAGTATGGATTATGCAATGTATGTTTCTAAACCTCACACACCAAGTAAAACCAAGAAACTAAACATTTTGGTAATATTTTAAATCTTTGATCTTGGCTGTTGATTATAAAGATTGGCATTTAACATTGAAACTATTAACAGCCATCATATTATTGAACTGTATAATATATAATGTATAATATTGTCATACAAGTGATGAAAAACATATACCCTGACTTAGTAGTTGATAGAGATGTGCTGGTATGGGGGCAGTTTTGACATAAACCTATATGATTGTATCTCTTTAGCATTCACTGTAGTGAGACGTTTGAAAAACCTATAAGTATTAAGAAAGTCACACATGAACTGTATATTACTGGTGTTATATTACAATCTGATATTGTATACTCAGAATTAGTGATGTGAATTGCACTGTTATACCTAAAGTAAAGCACTTCTGTTTAGTTGTAACTTTAAATATTCTTATGCAGAATGCTACTTAAATGTGTTTTAGACCTTTCAACACAAATTCTAAAACCTGATAATCATATTGACGGAAAGCTTTATGAAACTAGTTGCCTTTGTCCCTCCACACACACAAATAGAGTGGACTTTGGAGCCAGGCCAGTGCTGTATGTAATTCCAACCTCCATTCATAGGGAAAACCTTTGGTATAAAAGGCCTATTTGGAGTATGTGAAGGAGTCTCATCTGAGTACTCACCTAAGGAGCTCAACGGAGAGAGTCGCAGCGAGCCCATCATGAGGGACTCAAAGCTTTGCCTTTCCCTGTTCCTTGTCACACTTACCTTGAGTTGTAAGTATTTTTTATTTCCATCTTGTTTCTTTTGAAAAAATTATTTTCAACTAATTATCTTATAATTTTTTTTACAGATGCCCAAGAAGTGCATGCATCCTGCCTCTGTAAGTTCAGTATTTTTTGTTAATTAAACACACACATATATTATACTTTTCCCCAAAAGTGTGGTGTCATATTCCTTTAGTAGTTTTAATAAAGGTTGTGTTGTTATTGCAAGCTATTGTTTTATTATACCATACTTATTGCACATCTCTAATTTAAAACTTTACTTCTCTAAAAGTAAACCTAAGGTACAAATCCAACCACAAGTATGAATACCTGTACGAAGCTGAGTCCTTGAATGTTATCAATGGTGCTTCACATCTCAGGAATGGACCTAAAGCCACTTGCAAGGTACATGCCACTGTGCTTTAACAGCTAAATTTCATTTTTCTACTTTCTCTTAAGTCAATTTAATGTATATGTTTTTTTTTCAAAGCTATATCAAGTAGGGAGAAACTAAAATAATGTTTTAAAACAGGTTGAAATTGAAGTACCTAAGACTTGCAGTTTCATTGTCCACACCACTGGCTGTAGCCTGAGTGAGGTGGTCGACATGGACGCAGAGGGCAACCCTGTGTTCGCTCTTGCTGCCAGATCTGACGCCTTTGCTGCTGAAATGGAGAGGTAGGTTTCATTACATTCTGTTGCATGAAGACAAATTTTGCAAAGAAACACATTAGATAAAAGACTTAATGACGAAACTCTCACATTGTCTTTTAGGTATCCTCTGAAGGTTGTGGTTGAGGGTGTGTACAATGTGAAACTATACCCCGAGGATGGTGAGACAACAACCATCCTGAATGTAAAGAGGGGTATCATATCTGCCCTGGCTGTACCTCTGGTGGAAGAAGACAAGAACAAGAACATGGTAAGTGTTTTACTTATAAGCGTACACTTAAGAATGGATATCTAAAGTTTTTTAAAATAATATACTTCTCAGTTCCTCACAGAAAAGAATGCACATTCAATGAAATGATATCCATATCTCTGTTCACACCCATTTTAGCCCACTATCCATGGAATGTGCAAGACCCATTACTCCATCAACACTAGAGATGACATAGCAACCGACATAAGCCTTACCAGGGATCTGTCCAGGTGTGACAAATTTGTCCCAATGAGAGATCACACCAGCCCCCTGGCATTTATCTCTGGCATGGTAAGACATCCAAGCAAAACACTCAACACACAAAAAATACCCTATCTCGCAATGTTAAGGGAAGTGATAAAATAAATTCCCAAATCCACCTCTTTAACCTAGCCCCAAGTAACATTTAAGTTGTACTTCCCTAGAGCATACCCCATTCCAACATTGGCTTCGGTGCAAATCAGTTCTGTACTTTTTAAGTAATCCTGCTGGCAAATAAACCAACAAACAGACACAGATGAAAACATAACCTCTTTGGCATAAGTATTTACATCACTGTCCTAATTCTGTTTGGAGCATATGTAATCTCTCTGCAGTGTGGTGAAAAAGCAAACCACAACAGCACCTTTAGAATCAACAAGGTTGTCAAAATCATAGGTTAGCTGAATTCCTTGTCTTTCAGCACTACCCTCTTGCTCAGCTGGTCAGAAGCTCCCAGACCTGCAACTACAAATTTGACAATGAGAAGAAACACATGACCTCTGGGTCCTGCACTGAGAACCACATCCTCATTCCCTTCTCACATAAGTAAGTCAGACTTAATTTTGCACTCTATACCATTCTCTATTATGTATGTACATCTACTGATGTCTTATCAAAGGTTTCTACACTTAACCTATGACTACTTTTGACCCTGTGTTGCCTCTTCACAGGGAGGAATATGGAGTTACCAATATTGGGAAGCAGGAGCTGACTCTGGTTCAGGTTTCTCCTCACAATGACAGAGTCTTTCACCACAGTAAGCTCCTTTTCTTAACTTTTCCTAACTTCTTAACATTTTCATTACAGGTACTAAAAATGCAACAGAACTGAATCCCAAACTTTTTCTTATGTATCATAGGTGACGTTGTCAAGGGTCTTCACATGGAGGCTGTTGAGGACAAGAGTGCTGTCCAGGATAAAGATGCAGGTCTGAACCTCCTAAGAGAACTGGCAGATCTGACCGAGACCGAGGGTGAGAGGAGGGCCCACCTCTTCCACAAGCTTGTCACCATGTTCCGTGGAATGAAGACTGAGACCCTGAGTCCCGCTATTCCTGAGGCTATTGCTGTGTCCCGTGTCCTGACCTACCAGGTTCTGGCGCAGTGTGGAACCC
>NW_019525097.1:5717639-5718401 GCF_002814215.2 Seriola lalandi dorsalis | reverse complement strand
GCTGTGATTCGGTGTGTGAACCAACCTGCAGCTTCCCTGGCTGTGCAGCAGGCTGCCATCCAAGTGTACAGGCTGACTCCCGTCCCTGAGGAGGCAAGTCAGAATACTTTATTGGTTTAACAACTTCTTTGGATCATTATTGCTAATGTTACTGATACTGATTTTATCTACCTCTTTTGATCACAGAGCAGAGAGGTTCTCATGCAAGTGCTTTTGGACAGCACCAGCCCCGTGCAAAAGCGTATTGCCGCCTACCTGGTACTTATGAAGGACCCCCAGCCACATGAAGTGGCCCAGCTGGCTAATGCCTTGACCCATGAGCAGGACAAACAAGTCAAGAGCTTTGTCATCTCCCACATTACTAACATTTTGTCCTCAACGGAGCCTGAGACCCAAGGGTAAGTGAATTAATTAGTCGTTTCACCTGATGCGCTAAATAGTGAGTACAGGTGTCCTGATTTGAGCACCATCTGGTTTAACTGTAACATTTCTTTTTTGGCTTTCCCACAGACTGAGAAAGAGGATTTATGAGGCCCTGCAGGGTAATGAGATTGGGCCCATTATGGACCCCATCAAGTTCTCTCGCAACTACAAAATTGGATCTGTAGAGGGCAACATGATATTTGAGGGTACCAGCTATCTGCCCAAGGAGCTCATGCTTGAAATGACTCTGAAAGCATTTGGCTATGAAATTGACATGATGGAGGTAAACATTCTGAGATATGTAATCCAAATTGTGCTTTGAAACCATTTTTAAATTTA
>NW_019525097.1:5716932-5717619 GCF_002814215.2 Seriola lalandi dorsalis | reverse complement strand
TCTGGTGACAAGGACAACACTTTCATGACACTGAGGGTAGGTTTCTCACCCTGTGGTTCAAAATGGAAATGAATGACAAGATTAATAAACAGAAGCACATACTTTGACTCCATGTAAAGTATACAACCAAAATTACAAAATTCTTATTTCCATAATATGCATTTTCTGTTAAAGTGTTAATTCTGTATGTTTGGGTATGTATTAGCTATGCACTTCAGTCCCTCAGACACTGTTAATTGACAAAAGCACACTGACCTTGGATTTGTCAGCATTAAAGACATTTAAAAAATACTTAAAAACTAAAAATACTGTTTCATACTCATACTTGACATACAAAAATTAGGTAAAGAAGAGTCCATTGTTTGGTGGTCATTTAACCCAAATGAAGGAAAGGTAAAGCATTACACCCAGACTGAGGAGAGAAACAATGAAGAAGAAATGAATGCTCAGTAGAAACTGCCATTTTGTATAATAAAAGGCAGGGAAAGCATAATATACATTTGAAAGGGGGGTTGTTTGAGGAAATGTGTCACAACTGCCAGTTAAATAAAAAAGACCTCACTGGAATGACCTCTTAAAGCAAGGCTGAATTTAGATTCTGCCCAATGAGGATTATGATTACTTTTGATTCCAGGTAATTGGAAACATGGCTCCAGCTGTGGTACCTGCTAGTCCTGCACTAAGATC